>NC_003076.8:10900000-11194537 GCF_000001735.4 Arabidopsis thaliana
TGGGACGCTTAACTGTGAGACTCGTCAGAAATAATTCGAGATTCCTTTGTGGTTTGAGCGTTTACTTTCTCCTTCACCTCAACACAAAGCCGAGCAGTTTCTTTCTTCATATGCCCCAAAAAAGCTTGAAATTGTCTATTATTACCAATAATAACTGGTGGTGTATCTGTTGGTAGTTTTTTTTATTTGAGATCTTGTAACTCAAAAGTACTTCGAATAGCCTGTTATCCAAACCGTAATCCTCATACACCATTGGAACAAAATCATGAAAATTGGTTTCACTGTTACCTTCAAGAACTCGACAACCTTTACCATTATCAACAACATAAAGCCATTTGGTTTTCTCAAAAATCCATCTTCCACACTCGAGAATAATCTGATCCATACCCAACCCCTTATTCTTAGTATGAAGAAAACGAATTAGAAAGCGAATTAGAAAACATGAATAAAAAGTCACAGTAAAAAACGTAGATGAACTAAGAAAGAGAACAATCCACTGAATTTAAGAAATCCCGAAAAGGAAGGAAGCGTAATCGTAGTGTATAATTGAAACAGTTGGAGCGTAAAATAAGGAGAAAAAAACGGAAGTGAATAATCTCAATTTAATGCACCAAATGTCAATATGAAAATAAATTTAACAAATCTGTTGTCATCAATTATAAGTCTGTCGTAACACATTGTAAATAAACCGGTTCACCCAAGCTCTCAAACCGGGTAACGTTTTTGATTGAGCGTTTAACAAAATTTTGAAAACAAGAATGATGTTTCAAAATTTGAAAACAAATTTGTCAACAAAAAGTTTGTCATCAATGAAAAGGCTATTCTGTCATAACAAGACATAAGTAAATCTGTTATGCTTAAGATCTGAAAAACAAAACTGTTATCACTAAAAACAAATTTGTTATCACTAAGATACTGTGTAGTAATTCATTTATTTTAAAGAAAAATATATTATAAAACGACAGATTTACAAACAAGTTAATAAAATCTTTGATCACATATAACAAATCTATCATCATTGAATTTCATTTTATTTGGATGAAAAAACTGCGGCAACACGACAATTTAAATTGTAAAATAATAAATCTGTTACCAAAACAGAATAACTTTGAGATTTTTCTAAACAAATCTGTTACATACTTGATTTTCCTAAACAAATCTACGACAGAAACAAAATAACTCTGCTCTTGTCGTAACTAAAACTAAATAAATCTGTGGAACAAGAAAAATCTGCCAATCAAAATCTGTGGTGGACAAACAAATCTGTCGTACAAAATAAATCTGTCGCAACATAAATACCAAATTTTTCAAATTCGACAAAACTTCTGGAGTGGCAATTTCATAATTAAAAGTACTTTTTAATTAAATAAGAATTGCATTCTTGTAATATTTGTTTTCCTAACAAAGCAAATAAAAGACATTTTGGTCTAAAAAATTACTCAAATAACCCATATTTTTGGGATGTCATCCTAGTAATTAACTCTAAAATAGGGGTCTCCCTAGTTTTTCCCCTAAAAACTATCTAAAATCCCTAAAATTTCTCACTCACTACACCACTATAATGATCTCACGATGTTTTGACATTTGGATTCATCTCAAGTTATTTTCAACCGTTTCATCCTATATATTTTAAAACCAGAAACAACTTCACGTTCTCCTTTTAGCTCTTTTTCTTCGTCTCTCATGCTTTCAATTCCTTTTTTTGTATATATTTGATACCGAAAATGAAGTAAGCAACAGAATAACAACATTCAAGTAATTATCTAAACTTTCACTTAAAATTAGATCACCATCTTTCAAGCATCATGGTCGACTTAGAGCACCTCCAATGGAGAGAGCCCCTCCAAGGGTTCTCTCCATTTTTTATTGATTAAAATTTAAAAAAAAAAAAGACAAGAGAGCTTTGTATTTTTTTCTGGTTTTTCATACTCCAATGGTAGGTTCTCTGAGCGGGGTTCTCTTGAAAAAATATATTAATATAAATTTACTTATTTCATACAACTTAACAATTATTCTAAAGCATAAAACATTAAACATTCGTTATTTTAAAATATTTTAAAATAGATGTGAAACAAAAACACATAATGAAGATCAATTGTTCTGTTGATTGTTGCGAATGTTTTTTCTATATATGCTCTACCAAATCACTTTTCAATTGCAGATGCATCTCTCGATCACGAACTTGATTTCGAATGCCAATAAAATCTCTGACATTTGTAGGCATAGTTGTAGAATACGATAAATCGACTTGTGAAGTTCGGTTTTCTTTAACGTGTATGAATTGCAACATCAAATTGAGTATACCAATCTCGTTCGTCTTCAACAATCATATTGTGCAATATGATACATGTTCGCATAATATTCCATATTTTTTCCTTATCCCAAATAAGAGTTGGGTTTTTAATAATGTGAAACCGAGCTTGCAATACTCCAAATGCACGCTCGACATCTTTACGGACGGTTTCTTGATATGATGCAAATAAAGATGATTTTCGACCTTGTGGAAGTCGAATAGATTGGATAAAAGTCTTCCATTTCGGATATATACCATCTGTGAGATAGTAAGCCAAATTATACTCTCGTCTGTTGACGTTGACCTTGTAACGCAAATTTGGAGCTCGACCTTGTAAAATTTCATCAAAAACTGGTGATCGATCAAGAATATTGATATCGTTTAAGGTACCTGGAGGTCCAAAAAAATGCGTGCCATATCCAGAGATCTTGTGATGCGACTGCCTCTAAAACAATGGTTGGTTTTCCAGAGCCTCGCGTATACTGGCCTTTCCAAGAGGTTGGGCAATAATCGTTTGGGAATATAGGATTATCACTAAAATAATCGTTCATCAAGAGGGTGTGTCCTTCTTCTCGTTTTCTCTCAATAAAGGCTTGTTTCCGTGTTTTCTTGGTGCCTTCATCGTCACTAGCCAAATCAACGAACATATTATCGAATTGTTAATCAAGTAATTGGTCAAAGCTTTGTTCCATGGCATCATCGAAAGGAGTACGGGATGAAGAAGCCATATTGTTTGAAGTTAAAGAAATTTAAAGATTGTAAATAAGAAGAAAATTGTGGATTGTTGATGTTTTTGAGGTAGTAATTTAAATGAGAAGAAGAAGATTGTGAATAAGAAGAAGAAGATTGTGAATTGTAAAGAAGAAGAAGATTGTTAATTGTTGAGAAGAAGAAGATTGTGAATAAGAAGAAGATTGTGAATGGTAAAGAAAAACATCAATTATATATAGGATCGGAACAAAACAAAAAAGACAAACAACTTGTGGTCGGAATACATGACAATACAAAGCTACAAACATACAAAGCTAAAAACAAGACAACTTGTGGTCCAAAATACAAAGCTAAAGTTTTTAAGAAAAAGTTGTGGTCAAAATTACAAAGCTAAAAACATACAAGTGGTGGAAACATACAAAGCTAAAAAGAAGACAACAAAGCTAAAAAGAAGACAACAAAGCAAACGAATCACATCTCTCTTTTGGCATCAAGTCGAACATGAGTTGCAAGTAACGCTTCTTTGTCTGCACCTGCAAAAAACCCAACAAACACTTGTGACATATAAGCCCAAATATGACGTGACACATAAGATAACAAACACATTAATATCATAAAACTCATATCATACATAACATTAATACAATATCATACTTGTGACACATTAAGACAAGGAATTAAGAACTTGACCTTCTTTAAGAGAAGGACTTGTGACACATTAAGACAATATCATACATAAACTCAAAAACCAATATCATACATAAACTCAAATAACCAATATCTTACATAAACATGAAGTACATGTCACAGCTGTGACTTAAAAGCAATATCAAACATACTAGAAGTACTTAGACAAAAATTTAAAAGCAATATCAAACATACTAGAAGTAATTAGACAAAAATTTAAAAGTTAGAACATATGTTACAAACAAGAAGGAACAAGAACTTATGAAAATAAATCCCCAATTAGCTTCTTCTTAAGAGTCAAGTCGCAGTCTCAAAGAGGCTCGGTCCTTGAAAGAAGACTTTCAAGCATTAAATTTTTGCTTTCCTTGTCTTTATTATCCCACTCTTTTTTCTTAAGCTTCCACAAAAAGTTAAATGTCACACTGAATTAACTTCTTCTTTTTTTTCACGTTTGGTATCTTCTTAGTTTTTGCTTTCGGAACCTTCACCCGTAGAGGCCGGGCCATTACATCATAATCTTCAAGATTAATAGGCTGTGAACTTTTAGCTTGAGAACCAACCTTCCTTCTTTTCGACATTCTTTTCTCTTTAGGAGTATTGGATATTATCCACTTTTGCTCATGTCGCACTAGCCTCCATGCATGATCCAAACTGAACTTCTTCTTCATATCATTTTCAAATAGCTCGTTGGCAAAGAGCATTACATCATTCTCGGTTTGACCACTTGCTTTCTGGTTTGTTTCTGTGGCATAACATCCCACAAACTTCATGACTAGCTCATTCATCTTCGCCCACCTTTGCTTACATTGTGCAGACTCCCTCTTTGGGAAACCAACAAGGTCTGGACTAGCTGCAACATAAGTAGCAATCCTTTTCCAAAAAGCTGGAGCTTTTTGTTCATTCCCGACCACAGGGTCTTTGCTTGTGTTTAACCAAGCACTAATAAGAATAACATCCTCTTTTGCTGACCATTTCTTTTTTGGAATGGCCACCTTAGGAGTGTTTACATCCTCATGGTCTTCATCAGACAATTGCGGATTGTTCTCATTGTTGTAGCTTTCTTGTTGACTTTGTAACAAGTCCATAAAACCGGAAGTGTAAGAATCCATTTGAGGGTTTTTTTGGTTGTTAGAAGAGAGAAAGAAGGGAAGACTGAATGGTTAAATGAGAAGCTTTTTAGGTTTACAACAGAGAATGGTTAGGTTAGAAGGGAAGACTTTATTATTTAAGCTATAAACAATTTTTAAAAACTGTTAGCAATAAAAGCACAACTAAAGTCTTTACCTAATTACAACCCACTAAAGTCTTGTGTTATGCTTATTAGTCGTAAACAAGGACAACCAAACATTTATCACAGAGACTAGCAAACATCACAGAGAAAAGCAAACAATTACTATGATGACCTGATGTATATCAACCAAAATAACAATACATGCTTTATAGCAAACAATTAAATAAAGATTTACCTTCATTCAAGTCGGAAGCTTTCTCCTTAACTAAACACCACTTGTTCAGCATTGATTGCTTTCTGTACTTGATGATGCATCATTGTCACTCAACAAAAACAGAGAAAATAACAATTAGCATTTACATTTAACTTTCCAAATTGATTCAATGAAATAATGCAATGGAAATGTGCTATATAATGTTTTCTTCTATTTTCTTTATTATTTCAATGTATCAAGATTCATTTTCTATTAACTTTCCAAATTGATTCAATCAAATAACAGCTAATCTCACAAGCTGAAGCAATATACTAGGCAATTAATCTCACGTTGAGGAAACAACATAGTAACTATCAGTTTTTAAGTATGGCGATGACTTACAATATCGATAAATGAATCCTCACTGGCTGAAGCAATATACTCTCCCGAATAGTTGAAGCTTATTGTTCTCACGGGCCACCTATGAGAAATAGATGTTAATTTACTAACTTGCAAGAGAATTAAACCGGTCTGGGATAGAAGAACATAAATAGAACAACAGAAATTATTGTTCTGCTAGATATAAGTTCCAGGTTGGGACTCACTCGAGTTTGGTAAATGTTCTCAAACAAAGCATGTCTGAGATATCCCAAAGGCTTACTAAAGAATCCGCACTCCTGACACAGCAAAATATTTGTTATCCTAAAGAGAAGGAAGGGATTAGAAGCAACTAGAAAATTATATTTATTTGTGTCTCCGAACAATCAAAGAAATGCCAAATTACAAAAAAAAAAGGCTCCACATAGATCCACAAACACTCTAAATGCCCTTCAAAAACCAAAATCCCTAATTAAAAAAACTTAACCCTAATTTTATTTCAATCTGAAAATCTTGGAGATTTAACCACAAAATACAAAACTAAATCACAATTTACACTTGATAATTGCTTGATTCATACCTAAATTGGAGCTTCCATCACATAATTCATCGAAAATCATAGATCATTGGTTTTTGGTTTGATCACGAGAAAAAGAGAGAGGGAGAGAAAAGAGAGTGGTCGCGAGAAAAAAGAGAGAGAGAAAAATAGGAAAGAAGGGAAGGGTTTATTTTTTGTTTTGTTAAATATGACGATCCAATCATGTTAAGACACGTCGTCACCTCTCTCACTCTCAAAAATCTCTCTTCACAGAGCCACCTCTCTCAATGTTACTCATTTTCGAATTATTTTTTTTCCAAATTACTTCAGAGAACCCCCCATTGTGGATGGCCTTTGATTTTAACGTGAAGTATACTAATGTTTACAATTATTAATTTATTGTTTTTGATTTTTTAGTGCAAAACGAATAACACCGACTTCAGATTCCAGAACATTAAGAGATGATATTGTCGAAGCAATAAAATCTATGCTAGATGAGTGCAATCTATACTTTAAGATACTCCGAACAACAAGGGATCGTATCGGTGATTCATTACAATCATCAGACGTGAAGATTGTTTTGATTTCTAGGCGTGAATTAGGGGACAAGAAATATACTCTCCCTACAAGTTCTGAAGTTGATGTATTAGTTGTTGGTTGTGATGAAAATGACATTGAACATAGAAATATCCTGGTGGAAACAAATAGTAAGGGATTGGAAAGAATAAGTGAGCTTCATCTTAGATATCTTCCCTTGCAATATCCTCTTTTATTTCCATAAAGACAATATTGTTATAATATTGATCTACATCTTAAGAAGACGACAACATTGTCGCAAAACCCACGATTATGAGGGAGTTTCTGTATATAAAATAATTGAGTGTTATGGTCAATTTAATCCTCTTCCACATTTCGGGAAGCTGTTTCAGCAATTTTTGGTTGATGGTTATACAATGATCGAAGTAGAAAGAATAGGATATCGTGGGAGGACAGATAAGTACATGATGCTGCTAAGTGTGGGAAGCGAATAGTCTTACCATCAACTTTTATGGAAGGTGCTCGATATATGCAAGAAAAATACAAGGATGCAATGGCTGTTTGCCAATATTATGGCTACCCGAATTTATTCATTACATTCACTTGCAATCCTAAATGGCCAGAAATTACAAAACACCTACAAGAAAGGAAACTAAAGGAAGAAGATAGGGCTGACATTCTATCCCGAATGTTCAAGATGAAATTAGAGAATCTCATTTTTGGCATTCATAAAAACAAACTTTTTGGTCATTCAGCTGCAGGTAAGCTACATTTAATGTTATTCTAACTATTTATCTTTATAGATTGCTTTTACATGATCCAACCCCTAATCTATCTTCATCATATATACAACCGAGTTTCAGAAAAAGAGGTCTACCACATGCTCATATTTTGTTATGGCTAAAGCGTGGCTCAAAATTGCCAACCACAATGGACATCGACCAAGTCATATGTGCTGAAATCCCTGATCAAGCCACTAACCCAGTCCTTAATGAAATTGTCAAGGAACTCCTGATTTATGGTCCATGTGGCTTAGCAACCAACGTTCACCATGCATGGAAAAAGGTAATTACACTAAACATTTTTCCAAGGAGTACTGCAATGATACGAGTATCAACAAAGATGGTTACATAGTCTACCAAAGAAGAAAAAATGGGTGATATGTTGAAAAAAATGGAACTCCCATAGACAATCGTTTTGTAATTCCTTACAATCCTCATCTACTTCTCAAGTATTATGCGCATATTAATGTTGAATGGTGTAACCAGAGCAGAGATCAACTATTTATTCAAATATGTGAACAAAGATAACAATGACAGGATCACCGCAACATTCGTTCCGACAGTCATGTCGACAAATGAAGAAGGTACATTAAGGGTTATAAACGAAATCAAACAATACTATGATGCCAGGTAATTTTAATAACATTAAAATTGATTACCTACCTCATTTTGTTTACCCCAAAATACTAACATTACTTTTTTTTAGAGGTATATGTCATCTAGTGAACAACATTGACAATGTGGGGTTTTGACCTTCATCACAGCAGCACAACTGTGTAACGATTGTCATTTCATTTAGAAGGAGAGCAAAATATAACTATGGAGGATGATGATGACGTTAATGAGGTTTTGTCAAAAGAAGGAAATCAAACTTCATAGCTTTTAGAGTAGATAAAAATGAACCAACGTAACGTGGAAGCACAAGAATTGACTGATGCAGAGTTTCTCAAACACTTTGTTTAGAACAAATGCACAAAATTATGGAGCAAGCATAAAAGAAATTCAGCTGTAGGTCGGATGCATATTATTTCACCATCTGCTGGTGATGAGTTTTAGTTGAGGATCCTCCTAACCAATAAAAAAGGTGCAACCAGTTTTGAGAATTTACGTATTGTTGACGGCATTTTGTATCCGAGGTTTCAAGATGCATGTGGTGCTTTGGTTCTCCTTGAAGATGACCAATTGTATATCAATGCAATCACAGAAGCCAGCCGATGGGGATCAACTAAGTACATGCGTTGATACAGTGCCAATTGCCTTAAACACACTCTTTCAAATAAGAGATCAGTTGTAGTATTTAAGGGTCGGATTTCCACAAAGTCCTTTTGTTCACACAATGAATTAAGTATCAAGATTAAGGTAGAAGGGAATATGAAAAAATAAAAAGATAACACAGTAAACAAATTGCAGATTGATTGGTTGTGAAGCAAGATAATAAAGAGTCGGGTTTAGGGTATTCTCAGGATACTATTGATTAGTAGATCTAATGATAGGTAGGTTGTTATCGAACCATTTTTATACTCAAACTTTAATTTTAGAATAACACATGGCGTTCCGCGAAACTTCCTATGCCTATAGCTAAGATTACCAAAGAACCCGAGAAATCTTATACTTAAGCATGCATTATAAACGAGTTCAATTCAGTTCACCTTAGTAAATAGGCCGATTCTTATTACACACCTAAGACCAGGCTCATCAAATAATAGTTTCAACTACAGTGACTTCATACCTATGGCGGGTATATCTATTGTCTGGATTCAAGTTCTAGTTAATTACTATAGAACTAGCATTAAGAAAATTTAAAGATGAAGAATTCTACAGATAACCTAGCAAAGAGCCGATCTACTAAACCATATGAATCCCTAATGAGAAACCCTAACCTTAACAAGCAAACTACTCAGACGTGGAGATTAAAACAAGCAACATATATGAGTAAGAAAGCATAAACAATTCAGTAAAAGAAAGAGTTAGAAAAGATCTCTTCACTGTATTGAAATCTGAATGAATCTCTGAAAACAAGGGATGAATAGCTTATGTCTCTAAGAGAAAACTTGATAAAAAGCTTGATAGATCTAATGACCTCTAATACTATTTATATGACCTAAAAAACGTTCAAGGAGTAATAATGCGAATAGGGAAGTCTTCTGGGCAAATTTCCACTTCTGTAAACTTGAAAGCGTCATGGACTTCTCGGGCCAAAACCAGGGTCGATCGACACCAAGAGTGTGTCGATCGACACTCTTATCTGAATCTGAAAGTGAAATCGTCCTTAGTTTCCTTTTCCTTAGTTTTTGCTCAAAAATGTCTCCTCATCTCCATTGTTGTCCCTTTCCATAGAATACCTGAAAGGACTCTAAAAAAACTCTAAAAATAACAAAAAGACTGAAAATCGTATATCTAAAACATAGTTAAAAACAGTAAAAATAGGGTTATAGCATGCGTCAACTATTGTGAGGCTCCTGACTTCAGAGAGTTTGATAACACCTAATCATGTTTGGTTAGAAACTTGGCATTTGCTTACAGAATATATGTTAGATATGCAAAAAAGAATACTAGAAAGATCTGGTATGAATGATTAACCCTTTATAGAAATGATATGTTTTATTACCATCTTTTATAACTAACATATTTTGTATAACTCACATGACTCATATGAGCACATAGCAGCTAAAGAATCAAGCTTTGCTTGAAATTGAAAGCTTTTACGGTCAAACGGAAGTACCTTTAGTAATTACAATTCACTGCCATTTCCCAACTTCAACCAACAAATTGATTACTGAAGAGTTGTATTACAACATAGAAAAATCCGCTACAAAACATCAAAAGTTGCTTCCAGATCATATAATGTGTAACATATGAACAAAATAATGTGTAAGATCATATAATGGCTTCTGTCAAAACTAATTTTGGAGGTGTATATTTTGTTTATGGGTTTGGAGGTACGGGAAAGACTTTTCTTTGGAAAACTTTGTCGTCTTGCATCTGATCTAAAGGACAAATTTGTATTAATGTAGCCTCTAGTGGAATGGCAGTCTTACTATTAGAAGGAGAATGAAATGCTCATTCACGTTTTTCAGTACCAATACATCTACATAAAACTTCAACATGTTCAATTACCCATGTAAATGATCTAGCTGGATTGCTATTTGAAGCTAAGTTGATTATTTGGGACAAGGCACCAATGTTGCATAAACACTGTTTCGTTGCTTTCGATAGAAGTATGAGAGATATAGCCCGAGCAGCTAATGTTACTAATGATGATAATTCATTTGGTGGGAAAACTATAGTTTTCGGAGGTGATTTTCGACAAGTGCTTCCTGTAATTGCTAAAGGTAGCAGACGACAAATTGTTCAACCTTCTTTAATTTGTTCATTGTTATGGCGTTTCTGCACAGTTCTTCGTTTGACAAAAAACATGGGTCTAACTATTGTTTCAGATCCTGCTGAGATAAAATCCATCAAAGAATTTTCTGAGTGGATTCTGAAATTAGGAGATGGAAAGCTTTCAGAACCAAATGATGGTGAAGCTGTGATTAATACTCCAAGTGACATGCTTCTTATGGATAATCTTAACCCTATAGTATCAATTATCAATACCATTTATCCATCTTTGATTCAAAATGTAGAAGATGCTTCTTTCTTAGGGACATGCAATATTATATCCTACCAATGAAGTTCTCGACGCGATTAACAACTATATCATGAATCTTTTACCAGGAGAAGCAAAGGAGTATTTTAGTTGTGACAAAATCTATAAGTTTAATTTTTTTACTATCAGATACGGTAATGTCTCAATTGAGTTCCTTGAGTTCCTTAGCTCAATCAAATGTTCAGGATTGCTGAACCATGTCCAGAAGTTGAAGAAAGGAGTTCGGTAATGCTTTTAAGAAAACTTGACCAAAAAAAGGTTTGTGTAGTGAGACAAGATTGTTGATAACAAGGTTGGGAGAACAGATCATTGAACCAAGAGTTATCTCCGTAACCGACGACAACGACATTGATGATGAGAAAGTTTATATCCCTAGATTGGCGCTTACACCTTCAGATGTTAAAATGCCTTTTCGATTTCAATGGAGATAGTTTCCCAAAGCACGGAGATATGGGAAACTATCTCTGTGCTTTGGAATGACAATTAAGAAGAGCCAAGGTCAGAGTTTATCTCATGTTGGAATTTATTTGCCAAGATCCATGTTTAAGAATGGTCAGCTTTATGTAGATGTGTCATGAAGATCCTAGTTGTTGATGATGAGGGGAAAAGAGATACAAAAACAACTAATGTTGTTTTTAAAGAGATTTTCAAGAAAATCAGAGAATGATGACTCATACTCTGGTACAACCTTTTTCTCTAAAAAAATATATTCAATTTTGACATTATTTATGTATTACCAAATGTTTCTGTAAATATAACATTTATCTAATTCCCATTTTGAGAAAATTTTCGGTTTCAAGAATCTTAGTCGGAAGAATATTCAAGACCAAGTGTGTTTATTGGTTGTAACTCTTTTTTTTTGTTTTTTTAAATGTTAATACAACTATGTAGTATTTATCTTCCACTTTCACAAATACTACGATCCATGTAGATTTGCTGATTTTATTTGTTAAGTGTTTCTAAATTTCCTAAACCATAACCCCCAATCAATTTCGGCTTTTTGTTTTACGTATTCTACCAAGGAACCTTATAAATCATGAAACGAAGGTCTATATATAATAAACCAAAACAAATAACAAAAAGAGGTCCAAATTGAATTTTCGGGCTTCATAATTTTTAGGCCCTTTTCAATAACATCTTTTGAGTAGAATTATTATAAAAAAACCTATAACAAATATTTGTATTCCAAAATTGGCTGACACTAACACTACAACGCTTTATTTAAATTGTGGAACATTATAATTGATTAATTTCCTATTTAACTCCACTTATATTCATCTTCTTCTCTGCTAGATCTATCTATCTATTCATCTTCTTCGTTCCTTTTTGTTGTTGCCATAGTCATTGACTATTAAAGTCTATCCAGGTTAAAACTTTAACTTTTGTGCAAAAAAACCTCGAACTCATCCATTTTTGCAATTTTACTCTCCACCTCCAACATATGTAGATTAATTCTATGAAATCTAAATACGCATTGTATCCTTTTTTTGCTCTTTTTGTTACCATTAATTTTGTAAAATATTGACATATAATATGTTAAATCGAAGCCCTCACGATGAATAGTTCAACTCTACCTTTAAAATTATAAGATTATAATGTATATGATCATTAAAATGGATGAGTTCGAGGTTATATTTGCAGAAACCCCTTATTTATTTATTTGTTCATTCTTTTTCTCTCTAACACATTAATTCTAATTTCTTCAATCTAGTTGGCAGATGCTTGTGAATTATACACATGATTCTAAGCTTTTGGAGTGGATGAGAATGAACCAATACAACACGGAATAATCCATCTGACTTACATGGATTTTCCTAATTAATTTGTTTGGAGCAGAAGCACTAAAACGTGGAGCAAGCGTAAAAGAAATTCGGCTGTGAGACGGATTAACCTTTTTCACCTTCTATTGGTGAAAACTATTGCAAGAAGCTTCTTCTAACACTTTATAAATTGAGCTAATTATAAATCTTTAAATTTATATAGTTTATGTTGGCGATTCAATTAAAAGTGCATTTAAGTATTTATAAATTTTATAATTTTGATTAAAAACAAATGGTACTCGTGCTTGTATTGGTGATAATATTAGTTTATTTATATTTTCGTGTAACATATAACATATTTTCTATAACTCATATGACATTATTATTCTATTATTTTACTAGGTCATTTAAAAAAAATGAAAATCGTGTTATAAAATATAACGCATATAAATATATTATTATTTTATTATATGAATTATGTTGTATTTGGAACATTATAAGAGAAGAAAAAAATAATTCACTTCTTGTTCTTATTCATTTCAATGTACAACAACTATTTACAGGGATAAGAGACTTGGAGTTCAAGTGACTTAATGTCCAAGTCTTAAGAATATAAGATGATAAGATCAAATAGTAATACTCCCCCTTGACTATCCATTACTTTTGATGAGTAACGTACTGACTCGTCAAAACCTTATCAAGGAAAAATCCATTGGGATAAAAACCATGATAAGGGAAAAAGAGTACAGTGACATGAACTCCCCCTCGAAAAGACTTCACAAGTCTCATAGATGACGCATTGCAATACTTTGAACATGCTTTATAAATGTAGAAGTTGGAAGCGCCTTTGTAAATAGATCTGTTGCATTGTCACTTGGACGAATGTATTGAACGTCAACTTTTTTATTCTTCTCGAGTTCTTGAGTGTAGGAGAAGAATTGTGGAGGAAGATGCTTTGTTGTATCGCTCTTGATATAGCCTTCTCTGATTTGAGCAACACATAAAGCATTATCTTCATATAATCTTGTTGGCTCTCTTTTGATGGCTACTCCACTTGCTTCTTGAATATGGTTAGTCATGGATCTAAACCAAACACATTCTCTACATGTTTCATGAAGAGCAATAATTTCTGCGTGGTTTGATGAACTGGCGACTAGAGTCTACTTTTGAGAACGCCACGAGATTGCAGTTTCTCCTATGGTAAAAACATATGTGGTTTGTGATAGAGACTTATGAGGGGCTCTATATATCTAAATCTGCAAAACCAACTAGACCAAACTCGGGGTTTCTAAAATAATATAATTTTAAATCAATAATACTTTGAAGATAACGGAAGATGTAATTTATCTCATTCTAATGCCTTCGTGTAGGGGATGAATTGTACCTTGCAAGCAAATGAGTAGCAAAAGCAATATCTGGGCTTGTAGAATTTGCAAGATACATAAGTCCACCGATAGCACTTATATAAGGTACTTCGGGACAAACAAATTTTTTCGTTATCCCCACAAGGTCTAAATGGATCATTTTCAACATTTAAAGATCTATTGACCATTTGAGTACTTAAAGGATTTGCTTTATCCATATTAAGCGCTTTAAAATCCTTTTTGTATAATTGGATTGATGTACAAATGTACCTTCTTGTAAATGCTCAATTTGGAAACCGAGACAAAATTTTGTCCTTTCAAGATGAGTTCCCCTTGAAATATAATCCAAATAACAACACTGGTAATTCTTCTAATATATATTGTCTCTCGGCTACTATGCAAAGATATTCAATGCCATCTTTATTCATAATCTCTATATGATATTCATTACTTTAGATATCTTTGAAACTTATCAAGTTTTTATGAGACTTAGGAGAATATAATGCATCATTTACTTTAAAATGAGTTTTCTTTAGCATTGTAAAATTGGCTTCGCCAAAACCAATAATAATCTTTGCATGACCATATATAGTACTCACGCTTCTATCAAAATCTTTTATTTCGGGAGAGGAGAAGTACGTTTTATCTTTAAAGATTGTGTGCATAGAAGCATTGTTCGCCAGAAAGATATCTTCATCCTCAATCTCATATTTTGACATTTTTCTGGAAATAAAATATTTGTTCATTAAAAGTTTGCAATAGACTATTCATATGTCATAATATATTACAATAAAAATATTATCCCAGAAAACAAAAGCATCCGCAATGTTTGTCATACATAGCATGATCATACATATAGCTATAATATATTACATTGATTTCTCGTTGTCATGATCAATAGAGAAAATCTGCCATATCAAGATGATTATCATCATCTTGGCATTTAAAAGAAGGTAGGATCCCCATGTTCATGTTTTCGTTTGACATTCCATAATGTTAAGAAGCATGCTTCAAGAACCACAAAGTTTAATATATCATACAAAAAAATATTTAACGAATGAGAAACATATGATGTGTTCCAAATACCACATATCGGCAAATGGCTATTGTGTTAGTTAGGAAGAATGACTCTTTATAAGGTCGTATCTAGATCTCGTGAATGATTATTGTTACGAGTAAAATACACATAATAGTTTTACGCTTAATATAGACCGCAAATGCACAGACAAACTCAAGAGTATTTAATGATCGAATCCACATAGACTAAAGAAACATACATAAGACTTCAATTAATCTAGGATAACAACGAGTTACAATAACTCATGGAGTTTTGCATAATCTATCAATAATAACAATATGAATAAATGTCTTTTGCACTTCCGAATAGTTGTGTCTGTTAAAATATTATTGACGTTTACTTTTTTACATTTGTGTCTTTTCATCGTAAATAGTTGTGTCTGTTAAAATACTGACAGTTACGTTTTTACATTCTTGTCTTTTCATTGTAAACATTTTTGTCTATTTAATATTGACGGTTATGTTTTTACATTCATGCCTTTTCATCGTAAACAGTTGAGTCTGTTAAAATATAGACGGTTAGTTTTGGTTGTAAAGACTTTGACTTTAAATTTTGGCTGTACAAACTTTGACTGTAGAGACTTTGACTGTAAAAACTTTGGCTGTTAAAATCTGATTGATAGAACAAAACTGTAGAAGCTGTGACTGTTATTTTTTAGGATTATATATATTCAGAATAAATATAAATATATTATAAATGAACTCATGTGATAATATAATTTTATTAATGATAAGAATTTTAAAAAATAAAAATATCATAAATAAATGCATAGAAAAATATTCTAAAAAAAATAAGGGAGATTTGCAAAACTACCCTTTTTTTACTACCCTTTTGCAATAATACCTTTTTGTGTTGTCCATTTTTAAAAATACACATTTCCTTGAACAGAATGACCAAATTACCCTCATCCAATAGGAACATGTAATAGGAACAAGTAATAGGAAACTAAAATTTTTCCGCCAAATTTTTGGCGCCAAAATTTATTTTTCCCGCCAAAACAAAATTTCCGCCAAAATAAAAAAAATTCCCACCAATTTTTTTTTCGTAACAAATTTTTTTCTCAGCCAAAAAATGCTTTTAAAAATTCTTGTAAATTTTTATTGGCGGGAAATAGATTTACAATGGATTTTAAAAGGATTTTAAAATATTTACAAGAGATTTTAAAAGGGTTTTAAAATATTTACAAGAGATTTTAAAGGGCTTTAAAAGATTAACAAAAGTTTTTTAAAGATTTTTAAAAGGTTTAAAAGTATTTCAAAAGATTTCAAGGGATTTTAAAAGGGTTTTAAAGATTTACAAGGGATTTTAAAAGGTTTGAAAAAAATTTACAAGAGTTTTTAAAGTCTTCTAAAACTCCTTGAAAATCCCTTGTAAATATTTTAAAACACTTTTAAAATCACTTGTAGATATTTTAAAACCCTTTTAAAACAATTTTAAACTCTTTAAAAATCTTCAAAAAACCTTTGTAAATCTTTTAAAGCCCTTTAAAATCCCTTGTAAATCTTTTTAAAATCCTTTTAAAATCCCTTGTAAATATTTTAAAACTCTTTTAAAATCTCTTGTAAATCTTTTAAACCCCTTTTAAAATCTCTTGTAAATATTTTAAAAGCCTTTTAAAATCCCCTGTAAATCTTTTAAAACCCTTTTAAAATCCTTTGTAAGTCTATTTTCTCGCCAAAAATTTTTTTTTTCGGAAATTTTTGGCGGGAAATTTTTTCAAAATTTTTTTTGGCGGGAAAATTTTGGCGGGAAATTTATTTTGGAATATTTTAGGCGAAAAATATTAATATTTCATTTTATTAACCTTAAACAATTTCCAAATAGGGGTAAAATGGTCATTAAAAATTTAAAGAGGGTAGAAATGAAAATGACTAAAGAAAAAGAGTAAAATTGAAAAGGGACATCATGAAAAGGACATTAGAAAGAATTTTTCAAAAAATAAACGAAATATGTATTATTCATTCATGTTTAATAACCTAACATTGCATTAAAAAGTGGAAAAACTAAAAATCAAATTATTAATAATAAAATATTTATTTAAAAGAAATGACAAAGGTTCAGAACTAAAATAAGAAATAAATATTCTAAATGAACACATTTATACCAATATTAATGGTGATTATGAAAATAAAATGATTATTATTAAAATGGATCTTAAAAGAAAGATTGAAAAATGATAATAATTAATTTATTAAATACTATTTGTGAAACAATATTTGTAAACATGTAGAAAGATTCTAATTATTATTAGGAGAAGAAAAATAAAAGTTTTTAATTATTATTTATTTTAAAGTTTTATTATTTATTTGAAAGCCTCATATTTGAGACTTCAGTAAAATGAACGTAAAAAAAAAAAAAGTGGGCTCTCAGACTTTAAAAAAATCTAAAGTCCTAAAATTATGATTGGTAAATATTTAACTTTTAAGACTTTTAAAAAAAGCTATAGTCCTTAAAATCTCAGCCAATCACCCCCACATTGCCGGTTATTTTTTTCGTTGTCTTTTTATCGTAAATTCTCATAAAACTGTATTTTCATCGTAAACAGTTGTGTATGTTAAAATATTAATGGTTACTTTTTTTCATTCATGTCTTTTTATCATAACTTTTTGTTATCATTAACTGTTATTTTTTCGGTTAGTGTCTTTTTATCTCAACTTCTCGTAAAACAGTATTTTTATCGTAAACAGTTGTGTCTGTTAAAATATGGGAAAAATTTCAAAACAAAATCGCAAACTTTCAAATTTGGGACGAAAAAAGCAGGAACTTGTGAAATGCCATTTAAATCACGAAATTTTGTTTGATTTTTGGATAAAATAGTCAAATTTTGTTGACTAGGCCATTTTGGTCATGTCGTTATTTTTCCGTTAACGAAGTTAAATTTCCGCTAGAAGTTTCAGTTAAATCGAAATAACGTCGTTTTGAAATCTCTAAAACGACATTGTTTTATCAGAAAATAATGATAAAAACTGCATCAATGTAGACTTGAACTGTAATATTTAACGGAAATTTAACTCCGTCAACGGAAAAATAACGACATGACCAAAATGGCCTAGTTAGTCAAAAAAAATTGACCATTTTATCCAAAAGTCAAACAAAAATTCGTGATTTAAATGACATTTCACAAGTTCATGCTTTTTTCGTCCGAGATTTGAAAGTTCACAATGTTTTGACATTTTTCCTGTTAAAATATTGACGGTTATTTTTTTACATTCATGTCTTTTCATTATAAATTTTTGATATATGGTTATTTTTCGTTAGTGTCTTTTTATCGTAATTCATCATAAGTTTTTGATATATGGTTATTTTTTCCGTTTGTGTCTTTTTATTGCAACTTTTTGATAAATATTTAGGGTTATTTTTCTGACGTTGTGTCTCTTTATTACAACTTTCTGTTATAATATTGACAGTTATCTTTTTTTGTTTGTGTCTGTTCATCACATCTTTCCTTATGAATAGTTGTCTACATAAATGTTTGTAACTATTCAACTCTATATATTCATCAGTCTTCTTAAAAATTCTAAATTTTTGTTCTTTACCACAGATTCTTTGTTTCATGATGAATTAACAAAAAAACCCAATGTCTTTACATTTCTGAAGAGTTTTGTTTTTTTAACGAAATATTTGGTTAAAATGTTAACGGTTACTTTTTTGGGTATGTCTTTTCATCGTAATCTTCCACTAACATTGACGATTGTTTTTTTCGTTAGTACCTTTTTAGTGCAACTTTCGTTTGTATCTTTGTCATTTAAATATTGATGGTTCTTTTTTCTTTGTGTTTTTCTTATCGCAACATTTTGGTAAAATATTGACAATTACTTTTTTAGTTAGTGTCTTTTCTTCGTAACTTTCTATTTACATTAATGGTTATTTTTTAGGGAATTTGCAAAAGGATCTTTTTTCTACTACCATTTTGTAACAATACCTTTTTTGTTGTCTATTTTTGAAACTATCCTTTTTCTTGAACAAAATGATCAAATTACCCTTATCTAATGAGAACATATAATAAGAAACTGTAAATTTTCCGCCAACAATTATTGGCGGTAAAATTTACTGGCAAAAAATTTATTTTTTGGAATATTTTAGGTTGGAAAACTCAATATTTCATTTTGTTAACTTAAAACATTTTCCAAATAGGGGTAAAATAGTCATTAAAAATTAAAAGAGGGTATAAATGAAAATGACAAACAAAAAATGGCATAATGGAAAAGGGGTAGTGTTGAAAGGGCATTTTTAGCAATTATTTTTATTTTTTCCTTTAGTGTCATTTTATCGCAACTTTTTATTTGTGGTTTTTTCATCGTAACTTTCTGTTAATATCGATGGTTATTTTTTCGTTTGTGTCTTTTTATCGTAATTTCGTAAAAATATTGACGGTTATTTTGTGGTTGTGTCTCTTTATCGCAAGTTTCGGTTAAAATATTGACAAGTTTTTTTTATTCGTATCTTTCCATCGTAACTTTCCGTTAATATTCGCGGTTATTTTTTCGGTTACCGTCTTTTTATCGCAACTTTTTGTTAGTGTCTTTTCAACTTTTCCTTAACATTGATTGTTATTTTTCCGTTAGTGTTTTTATCGCAAATTTTCATAAAAATATTGAAAGTTAATTTTCCTTAGTTGTGTCTTTTTATTGCAACTTTCCGTTAAAATATTGACGGTCATTTTTTCGATTGTTTTATTTATTTAAAATTTCCGTTAGAATATCGACAGTTACTATTATCGTTCATGTTTCTTCATCGTAACTTTTCGTTGGTTTATGTTTTGTCTTCATCGTAATTTCTTTTTATAAAATGTGATTTGTTTTAAAGGAAATCATTATATAATCATATTTAGTATATTTCCCCTGCGAGGGGAGGGGGTCTGAGTCCTACTTATAATTGACAATAAAAATACATAAATAAACTTATATAATAAAATAAGATTTTTTCAAGTTCATGCTCTAAAAAGTTGACAAGTGGCGCTATATTTATTTGACATGTGTCATTTGCGTTAAATTTAAATACAGTATTTTCATATTCACTTTGTTTAGTTATAGTTTTCTGCTAAAACAATCTCTTAACATTTTGCAATGCCCTTTTTGTAATTCATTATTTTTCCTAATAATGTATCATTTATCAATATTTCATTAAATTAACATAACATTAGAATTTCTTAGGAATTAAAGAAAACAATATTAGTTTTATAACTTTCAAGCCAAAGATCTAATAATTTTTCTCTAAAATAACTTCAAGATAAAAATATATATGAATATATTATAATATGTGTTTGTTGACAATATGATATTTTATTTATCTTTAATAATAATCAGAATCACAATTTATTGCATATTTATTCTTTAAAATGTAACTCCCATAATGTTTGACAAAATAAAATAACTCAACATATAAAAACACTATAATGGATTAACTACCATCTAGTTTATGTTTTAGTGGAAAACATATGTTTTTACATTTACAACAAAAAGAAACACTCAAAATATTTATACCATATTGTACTAACTGTCATTCTCTTTATATCTTTTGTGGAAAACATATTTTATTACATTTTAGAAAATAAAAATAAAACACAAACAAAAATATATAAAAAACACAATCATGATAATTTATATTTCTTTAGTAATATAATCACATTATTTTTTTTGATAACTCGATCGGGTGATCTAGTTCAATAGACACCACAATTTCCGAGCCAGGTTGCAGTGATTTTTCTCCCTAGATGGTTCTCGGGTCAACGGGGCATGAGATCTGAGTAATCCCGGGGCCAAGAGGAGGCATATGAAAAAACCCTCACACCACACGGAAAGTCACCCATCCTTAGATTTTCCCAGCTTAAGCAAGCTTAACCGTGGAGTTCTCTCAGGACGTTTGACCGAATATATAAGTATACTTTGGTGATATAGTCGGTGAAATCACTTCTTTTAAACCTCTACGCATACACAACCATATTCTAGAAACCGGGGTATTACATTTACCTTCACTTTCTTCTTCTTCTTCATGTTTTGAAGTTGACAAATATTATTTACAAAATGCATGTTTAGTCAAGTTGCTAAAATTCATATTAGTCTTTAAATGTATTTTAGTTTTTCAGTCAAAAGACCAAAAGTGAGTACTTAACCAAATGACAAACATATCTATATAGGCAAATGTTCATTAGATACATAAGATATTTCCAGGTTGGTGCTCTTAATATATTCACCTTTTATTTTTATTTGTGGTTACTTCTTTTCGTTTCTTTCATTTAGTTTAAAATTTCAATATACAAACATTTCTCCTATTTGTATACACTTAATTTATTTTTGGTCAAATTTTTAAAATTTTGATCTTTGCAAATCTAGATAAAACCTTATGTACTAAACATGAACTTATAACTCAATTTACTGATCATAACAATTGAAAGAGTGTTTATCTTTCACTTATCATGTTGAACTAGGTGAGTGCCCGCCCTAATTAAAAAAAAATTAATTAAAAAAAAAAATTTTGTAATATATTTAATTTATCACCCTTTTTAAAAATGTTATTTTATAAGAGAAATTGTATTATGAAGGATGAAAATTAGATATTTCTTATTAAGTACTGCATATTGTTTGTTAATTTTTACTCATAGGTAGAAGATTTGAGTGTGTTGATGAAACCGCATAGTCCAGTGTTGTTTGAATATTAATAAACAAAATTACATATATATATATATATATATATATATATATATAAGTATGTATTTATTTTTGTTAGTATTTAAACTATACCGCACTTAATCCATAGTTTAACCACATCTCTAAGCCTAATTTATAGGTATGTTATATATACTTTTTTTTGGTATTGGTAAGTTGTAAAGGATTATAGAAGAGCATCATTTTAGCTTACTCGTGCATATTTTAATAAATTTAATTTTGTTTTTAACATTCGTTTTGTTCTCCTTTTTTGTTCTTTTGTAAAATTGTATTTTAAAATAACTATTGTTTTCAAATGTTTGCTACTTAATTTGTTCGTATTTTGATTTCTTACCCATATATATATATTTATTGATGGATGGTTAACAATTTTAACAATATTTTGAAACTACTCTATGCAATGATTGGTAATATAAGAGTTGGATTTTATTATATTTAAAAATTCTCTGCAACAGCAACAGAGGAAAAACATGAAAGTAAAAAAAAACTACTTGAATTTATTTATTTTGAAGCTTTATGATAGTTCATTGGCTAAAACATTATTGGTGCTAATTTTAATGAAATGATAGTTGCTGACCAAAACTATTGTAATAATAATAATTTAAAAAAAAACAGTAGAAAATTATTATTGAATTATTGTTTTGTGTTTTGGTATTTTTGTGCTTTATCCTTCTATCAGCCTTTACTTTTTTAATATACCCTAAATTGGTCCGACACAAACAAAGACTTTTTATGCTTCAGCCTTCAAGTAGGGATTTGTTAATCGTCTATCGATCTATGTTCATATCTAATTTAATTTGCTTTACTGTTGTTTGACGAATTTTATCTCGTCGGATGGCTTTCGCAATTCTCCGTTGTTTCTTAGGATGATTAATCGTCAAATCTATTAGTTGGAACTAAGCCTTCTGTAAAAATAAAATATCATTCTGGGGCATCGGTGAATCAAATGATCAAAGGTTCCAGCTACTGTTGTCGGTACATTGAAAGGCATGCGTCTGGAATATCAAAGTCGACAATTCAACATGTATACATAGTATGTTAAGATTTAACAAAAAATTACATTCGAATATCTGTAAATTTCATTTTTCTTTTTCTGTTACAATTTAAAACATGCACCTAATGTATTATTATAGTTGTCCAAATTAAAAACAATTTAATTTGTTTTAAAAATTTGATTTGAAAAATGCTAAATAATATGTTTATATGACAAACAAATGGATTTTAACTACAACTACTAAGAAGTATAAAACACTCGGCCATATATATACGAAAACCAAACCAATATCTTCACTCTCTTTTATCAAAAAGCTTTTAACCTCAGCTGTTCAATAATTCACCAATCATGGTGACCAGAAACATCGCCTTTTATGGATTCCAATAAGAGGTCTATTATCTGAACGCACTTAGGGTTGTGCTCTCAGAGTTTATCTCGACTTTGATCTTCGTCTTCGCTGGCTCATGCTCCGGAATTGCTTTCAACAAGCTCACTAACAATGGAGCCACCACTCCTACCGGCCTCGTCGCCGCTGCCTTAGCTCATGCTTTAGGTCTCCTTGTTATTTGTTTCTGTTGTCGCTAACATTTCTGGTGGCCACGTTAACCCTGTCGTTACATTCGGTGTCTTTCTCAGTGTGTCAGAGGTAACATCATTCTCCTCAGTGGTATTTTCTACTTGATTGCTCAGCTTTTTGGCTCAGTCGCCGCGTATTTCCTCCTTATCTTTCCCACTGGTGACGAGGTAACATCACTTATTACACTTATTGCCTTACTAAACCAGGTTAGTATTGTTTTCAATTTGATTTTAGTTGTAATTTCGATTATTGGTTTTTTTCTTCTTCTCTATTTTCTTCACAGTTGTTATTAACCAAGAATAGTAAATATTTAAGATTCGTATAATACAATAATGTTTCTATTATATTTATAATTTCAAGCTGAGACTAATGTTAATATTTAGATATTTTAAATAGAAAATCATATGTTTAGTAAATATTTACCAGGTAATGGAAGATTTGTGTTGGCAAAACCAACCAAGTGAGCGTAATTGTAAACTTTAAACCCAATCGCCTATGTCTATAATCATAATAATTTAATATCTTTAATAACACCATACCAACATATATGAACTTCATACGTTAAAAAATAACTTGAAAGAATCACAATCGTTATAATTTACCGTTTATTTTTCTTCCTATCATTTTATAAAAAACAACTATATTTTCTAATTGATCGACACACATTTCACCAGCTAAATTTGTTATGAAATCAACATGTTAGAGGATTTGTTACAAATTTAAGGTTAATAGTGCTCAAGAAAATATTTAAAAATATAGAAAGAGTGATGGTTGAAGTTCTTACTTATGATAGGTTCATATGTTGAATTAATTACTAATTATATTTTACTTATTTTAATAAGTCTAGGTGGCAAGCTCTCATGTGCTGATGTGTCAAGTTGTGGGAGAGAGTTGAGCTCCTTTCATATATATAATTTACGTTATATTTTGCCTCTTAAGTTTTGTAGTGACCATCATAATTTCTCTTTTGATGTCTTTGTGGGCAAATGAGGTAATCTAGAAAGAAATTACATGGATGAAGATGATATAGAACATACGAGATCTGATGAATGACAGATTACTATAGTTTTTCTTTTCCCTAGTTAATGTTGTTAATAAGGGGATAATTTTGCTAAATTTGGTAAAAGTACATGAATTATATATGATATGTGATTTAGTCAAGAAAAATTATGTGAACCTGATTAGATTTTACCATGTCTCAGGTTTTCAAGAATGCAATTTTTATTTCCATGGACTAGTTGAAATAGTTACCTATAAAATATCTTATGACATAAATCGATCTAGATATGATCTACATACAATTAGAACGCTTAAACGTGGAAACTTAATTGATGATATGCTTTATGGTGATCAAGAAGAAGATATCAACAAAGTGTTGAGATACTAACAAAAATAGTTTTTTTTTCTTGTTGTTATAAATATTGAGTCAGACTTTAAGTTACACGTATTTGCAAACTATAGTTTTGTGTTAGTTTTTTTGATATCAACACATTTCTATTTATTTGGCAACAAAATACTTTTCATAAGAGCATTTCTATGTCATATATTATAATTTATGTGATAAAGATAAAGATCACGATTTCCCGATTGACAAAGAAAATCTTATGAAATATGGAAAACATGATATGAAACACATCATATGTTTCTCATTCGTCAAGTATTTTTTATATGATATATAAAACTTTCTTTCTTTCTAGAATCCATGGCTCTTGTATAAGGTAGATTGTCTAACTCGTTACTCTAGATAGTATATTATATGAAATTTGTTTCGTAAATATTTTTCCTTAAGATTGGACTACCAATTATGAAGTAATATTTTAACTAATGTGTGGTTGACAAAATATAGAAAAAATCAAGAATCCAACCACATGTTGAGAAAAAAAATTTCTACTTCAAATACACTTACTTATTTTTATTATTTAGTCAACGAAATATTAATTTATTTATGGACATATTTTTAAAAATACCATAAAATTAATTTTTGTTATAAAACATTATTAGTAGTTTATATTTTTTTGAAAGTACCACTAAAATATATTATTTTCTGAAAATACCACAAAATTACTTTTAAAGTTTTCAAAACTAGATCCTAAACTCTAAAAAATAAACCCTAAACCCCAAAAAACTTAACTCAAACCCAAACATTTAATAAATTATAAACCCTTAAAATCAACTTTTTGTGTTTCAAGTATTTTTTGGGTATCTCTCTAATTTATTTATTTATTTCAGATTGCTCAAAAGAATAAATAAATAAAAGAATTTGGCTGTCTCATTTCCTTGTTCGGAATCGGAGAAGAAGGAAGACTAGATTCGATGTGTTGGTGAAGAAGATCTCGACTTTGTTCAAAATTCCAATTTCGCTCGCCTCAAAGATCATTCTCTCATCTTCTCGACTTTGATGCGATTGATTAAATATGGTGGATACGGTTATTCCCGGAGATATGGCTTGTTTGGATGCAGATTTGTTGCAGCTTCAGGAAATGTCTTCCTTTGTTCTCAATTCTAAACCTGGATTCACTCAGAAGCTCTTCGACCAGTGGCTTTCTCTTCCCGAAGCTCAGCGACAGGTTTCTGCTTTTTCACTATTCTTACACTCATGCTTCTTAGCTTACTCTCTGTTAGTTCGAATCTTTCTTTCGTAATGTTACAATGATACTTCGGTTGCTTACTTACTCTGTGGTGTTGAGGATTGGTGTAAAGTTTGAATCTTTCTTTGATACTGTTAGTGGGTATTACAGTGATGCCTTAGGTGGTTACTGATATTTGGTTGCTTAATTACTCTCTGGTTTCTGTTGAGGATTGGTGTAAAGTTGGGATCTTTGATAGTGTTAGTTATTACAATGATGCTTAGCTTACTGAGAATGGTGTAAAGTTCGAATATTTCTCTGATTGTGTTAGTGAGTATTATAATGATGCCTTAGGTGGTTACTTAGATTCGGTTGCTTAATTACTCTGTGGTGTAAAGTTCGTATCTTTCTTTGATAGTGTTGGTGAGTGTTACATTGATGCTTAGGTTACTGAGATTTACTCTGTGGTGTTGAAAGATTGGTGTAAAGTTTGAATCATTTTTTGATTCTGTGAGTTATGACGTATATTCTTATTTTCTTATGTGAGTATTACAATGAAGCTTACGTTAATGAGATTTGTTTGCTAAATTACTCTGTGGTGTTGAAGATTGGTGTAAAGTTTGAATCTTTCTTGGATTGTGTGAGTTATGACAATGATGCCTTAGGTGGTTAATGAGATTTGGTTGCTTAATTACTCTCTATTCACTGGAATCTCTAGTCTAATCTTTTTCTCGTTGGTTTTCTAGGTTGGATCATTGCTTAAGGATGCTGTAGCTGGAGCTCCTATCAATGTTACTGGAAGTGCATCGGGTTCTAATTCTGCCACTATACCATCTATGTTTCCTGCGGGAAGTGCTCCTCCGCTTTCACCAAGGAGTTGTGGTTCACCCCGTACAACCAAACAGAGAGCCCCTTCTAACTTAGGTTCTACTCTCAAAGTAGTCAACGAGCCTGTTAAAGAGCCTATACCTCAGGTTTCTTTTCCTCTTTTTCTTCCTTCTTTATATATATATAGTAATGGAATGGAGTTAACTCACTGATTTCTTAACTTGAAATGATTCTAGTTTTATTTCCAAAATGGTCGCCCTCCACCAAGCGAGATTAAAGAGCAATGTATGTTTAGAATCAATCACTTCTTTTATGGTCACATGGATGGCTTGCAGATACAAGGTTAGAAGTCAGTCATTTGTTTTCTACTAATTATATTTGAACTGTTTATTAACTTTTTTCTCCATTTTCAATCAATACTCAGAATTCAAGTTAGTCACCAGAGAAATCTGCAAGCTCCCATCTTTCTTCTCCACTTCCCTTTTCCGGAAGATCGATCTCAACAATACAGGTTTTGTTACTAGGTGTGTGCCGCTTCTTCTATGCTTTTTTTTTTTTTGTATGGTGCTTCCTCTTCATGTCTGCATAGTTTACTGAAACACCACCCAGTATAACAGTTTTTCGTGTTTGTTTCTACAGAGATGCATTTATTGATTTTTGGGTAAACGGGAACATGTTGATAATGGATACAACGACCCAAATCTTCAAGATACTAAAGCAGAAAGATCAGAGTTTCATTGTTAAGGTTATTTTCTTTTAAGATTTGCATATTCAGTCAGTCATGAGAGCGAGTTTATTATATTCCAGATTCTTTTCTTTTTTTCATGGCAGGATGATTTCAAACCACTACTCAAAGAACTGTTGGCGACGCATCCTGGGCTAGAGTTCCTGCAATCCACACCTGAATTCCAAGAAAGATATGGTTAGGTCTCAACTTTATTTACATTTTTAGTATCCTAAGTTATCTCATGTTTTCTTTTTCCGCTTGGTATTGCTTGAGTAATGGTGTTTAGTAATTGAGTTTGGTTGTGCATTTTATTCTTTGAAGTATATTGGTAGCTACAGCCCTAGTTGAGAAGAATGAGTGAATAAGTTTGCCACTTTGGTATGATGTACTTATCTAAATCTGTCAGATGGTTACCAGATCAATAGTATTTCTTCTTGATATTGCTTGAGTAATGGTGTTTAGTAATTGAGTTTGATTGTACATTTTATTCTTCGAAGTATATTGGTAGCTACAGCCCTAGTTGAGAAGAATGAGTGAATAAGTTTGCCATGTACTTATCTAAATCTGTCGAATGGTTACCACATCAATAATATTTCTAGTGAAATAAATAATTTTGATAATTGATGCATCGAGATACAGTAATAAATGTGGCATTACTCTGTATGGATTTTAAAATTTTTATAAGATACGGTTTCTTTGTTTTGTTGTGTTAGACATCATCTTATAACTTGCAAATCCATAAAGCTTTCAAGCACGGAATGAATCATCTTCAGTCTATGAATCCTGCAGATATAATCAATATCAGAAAAAATAAATTCTGGAGCTTGTTTATGAATCATGCGTCAGTTAGTAATGAATTCCCGAGAACACTTTGATTGCTTTCTAGATATCTGGAGTCCATATTCTTTGGTATTTGCTGCTACCGGTATCAAAGCTAAATTTTTAAGGATGCTTTTCTGTCTGATACAATTTGTATTTTGCTGAAACAGCTGAAACTGTCACCTACCGAATATTTTATTACATAAATAGATCTGGCAATGGTCGAATTACATTTAGGGAGCTTAAACGGGGAAACTTAATTGATGCTATGCTACATGCTGATGAAGAAGAAGATATTAACAAAGTGTTGAGGTACTGACAAAAATATTTGCGTGCTATTGTTGTATTTATAGTATTGTTTTTGCTCATTTAACATCACTTTTCTATTCACTTTGGCAATTAGATACTTCTCGTATGAGCATTTCTATGTCATATACTGCAAGTTCTGGGAGCTGGATACGGATCACGATTTCCTGATTGACAAAGAAAATCTTATGCGATATGGAAACCATGCTCTTACCTACCGGATTGTCGACAGAATATTCTCCCAGGTTCTGTCTAAAAAACCTTGCTCTTTAATGCCTACTACTTGAAGATTTTATTTATATTGCTTCTATTTTAAGAGTTCTTTCCTCGTTCAAAGTTATTATTGCTCTTAAGATGCATTGGTTTCTTCTCAGGTTGCTAGGAAGTTCACTAACAAAGTTGAAGGGAAGATGGGGTATGAGGACTTTGTCTATTTCATTCTTGCGGAAGAAGATAAATCGTCAGTGCCTAGCCTAGAATATTGGTAAGTTGTGATAGAAGGGTCCGAAAGTTGCAGACAGATACCATTTTAAGTCTTTTATCTGACACAAGTATACGTTGGACTAGGTTTAAGTGCATAGACTTGGATGCAAATGGGATTATTACGCGAAATGAGATGCAATTCTTTTATGAAGAGCAGTTGCATAGAATGGAGTGCATGGCGCAAGAGGCTGTTCTTTTCGAGGATATCTTATGTCAGATGATTGATATGATCGGACCTGAGGTTCAACAATATATCTCTTGTTTTCTTCTTTCTATATTTAGTATAGTCACAGAAGTAGTTTGTGTTCCCAGTTTTCTTTCTGAGTCTTGTGATTTTGTTTTGTGTTTGATTGTTTTTTATTTCCTTCCACAGAACGAAAGCCATATAACGCTGCATGACCTGAAAGGCTCAAAGCTCTCTGGAAACGTCTTCAACATCCTATTTAATCTCAACAAATTTATGGCATTTGAAACCCGGGATCCATTCCTCATTCGTCAGGTACTAATCATCTAATTTACCTTGCTACTTCTTCACACCACCACATGCGTCTTATAACATTTCTAATGTCAAACGGAAACAGGAGCGAGAGAACCCTACATTGACAGATTGGGACCGTTTTGCACATAGAGAGTATATTAGGCTATCAATGGAAGAAGATGTTGAAGATGCATCTAATGGAAGTGCTGAGGTTTGGGATGAGTCGTCGCTGGAGGCTCCCTTTTGAGTTCATAAAGGTAAGTCAACGGAAAACCGTAGTGTCTAGAAGATAAAACTAGTGGAAAAGGATTAGAAAAAAAAGAAACTGAAAAAACTTTGATGTTGATGCTTGTGCAAATGTTATTATTTCATAATATAACTTAATCATGCAGAAGAGAAATGTAAAGTCCCTGAGAAGAACATTTGGAGCTTTGTTGAGGAAGGAAAGTGAAAAACAAACGAAAAGCCGGTAGTATCCTCTGTTGAATACCATACTTAGCTTGGATTTGTTTTCTAACTTCTCTTTATTTGTTAGCTGATTCTACAGTTATATTTATTAACAATCGTCTAGATTTTACAGTCTTCTTCACCTGTATTGCATTCACTTTGCTCTGATGTTTCTATCTCTGGGTGTTACTTCATCATCTCCAGATGTTGAGACTTGTGAATTTCAATGCTATAGTTCCTTTAATTTTTGGTTGGTTCCTGAAGACACAGGATGTCACTGAGATGAGAAGAGGTTGGTTGTGTTATTACTATTGATCTTGAAGTGATGTCTTTTTATTTGTGAAATTCTTAAGGAAAAGCCACTTTGCTCTGTTCAGTTGATCTTCAAATCTTCACATCGGAATCGGTTTAGTTGGTTTGCGGTTGCTCTGAACTGTTTGTCAACCAAACCTCCCTTTATTATACTGAAAACTCTTTGTGCAACAGATGAAGAAAAAAGGAGAGGAGTCTTATTATGTACATAGTGTGGAACTCGCAAAGTTACCAGAACCGATCTTTATTGACACTGAGATAACCAGACATGACTTTCCCACCCGTATTCCTCATACCATCGATGAGGAAACACCAAGTGGAACCCAATGCTCCGACGAAGAAATCAGCTTCTGACGCCATTAAGAAGTTAACCAGAGGATAGTTTGTGCTCATCTCTCTCCCGAGGCTCGCTTCATACTCAGCCATCGACTTATTACCGACTTGTCTTGCCACTTCCGTGTAATAGAATCTCCAGTGAGCATAATCTTTACTTCTGTCCACCACTTCCTTCATCTCTGTAGAGAGCCAGATCCTGTTGAGCTCTGGAAACCGATCTCTGATCCGATCAGCTAAATGCATGTACTCTTCTAAAGCTGCGACTCTCATCTCGCATGCTTTGTCTCCCATCCGTACGTGAACACTCAGCATTGGCCTTGGAAGCCACGGCTTGTGATCCGACCACACCTGTTCCTCAATCTCTGTCCTCATCTTCTTATTCTTCTTTCTCCAATCTCCAGCTGAAAGAACAATCTTGGCAGCTTCTTTTCCAAACGCGGAATTTCGAGCAATGTTCATCAAACCGCAAGTGTATTCTGTTTGATATCTCATCAAGTATCTCACTGCTTGTGCTCTCCACCATCTCCGATCCATTTTCCGATGATTGGAGATTAAACTTCCGTTGATTTCTGTAGTTGGCTTCATATAACTCCAAGGCTTACCCCATTGCTTTGGTATAGCCCCAGCCCAAATCTCCTTTGTGCTATAATTTTGTTTCCCTGTAACAATCCCACTCTCCCACGCTTCTCTCTTCTTCACAATCGCAAAGGCTCGTTTTCGACACTCTTCTGACGTTTCCTGTAGAAAATAGCAAGACCAGTTTCCACGAAAAGAACCTGCATCAAAACAAAAGAGAAACACCAAATCAAATCCAAAGTTTGGTTCTTATATACACTTTTCAGCGTCTAAAACATCTTGATAAGAAGATTAACCAAGAAGATGTAATTTGTGATAGTTGCTGCTATATGTTAGAGTGAAGACTCAAAGGATTAAAGCCTTTATGTACCTTTGCAACCATCATGATCTGCTCGGTTGTAGTAATTTGCAACAAGCACTCGGTTTTCATTTATAGCTATCGCGAGTAGACCAGTCATTCCAGCTATCTGAGCTCCTATTCCAAAACCAGGAAGTGTTTCCCAATCAGCTACAAGGAACTTGAGACTCTTGTTTCCGCAATCCAAAGGATGCTGATGAATCCATATATCTCTTTGCACTCTCCTCGTTAACGGATAATTCTCTTCATCTCCTCCACTGATCTAAAACACAAGCTTTTGATTGTTCATTCACCATACTAATTGCTTGATGACAAAGAACAAGAAAAAGAAGAAGCATACCCAAGGAGGAAGTGTCCAGTTCGCCAAACGTGTATCCAAACGCTCCCTAACTCGAGCCTTCTCCTCACAATTCTCCAAATGTGGACCATTTGGTACATCGGATTTGTTAATACCTACCTTCTTCAAGAAGTCTTCTTCATTTAGTAATAAATTATCCCAAGCAGAGACCAAAAGTTTCACTTCATCTTCTTCTTCTATCTCAACTTTGTTCTTCCATTTCAGTTTCCGGTCTATACTTGCAACCATATCTACATATCAACAAATTTTCATTACCAAAAACCAAAAAAAAAAACATACATAAGAAGTTACCAAAAATCAAAATCTTTGAGACTCACTGATGATGTGAGAGGTGGAGGAATTGCAAGGAGGAAAAACAGAGGAAGAGGAGGTGAAGGAGAAGGCGGCGAATTCGAAGGTGCCAAGAGAAGTGAGAGCAGCTAAGAAGAGTGAAGTGAGACAGATTCCACATAGAAACCCAACTACACATATTTGACATGGAAATGAATTTCCAAGTTTTAATGCTCTCTCTGAAACCACTCTTTCTAATGACTTCATGCTCATACTAACTCTAGTTTTTCTCTATATTGGTCACTAAATAACCAAACCCAATTTCTTCTCCTTCTATTTTGTAACTGAAATTTTTTCTTAAGAAAACAAAAGATTTTCTCGGAAAATGCTTTCTTTTGTAGCCACACTTTTACCAACTATCAACCAGAAATCACATGATATTTCTCCAACTTTTTGTTTCTTTTCTAAGACAAAAATATATCTTTTGTGGAAAAAAAGAAAGATCAAGATGGTTCTATCAAATTAAGTTTGTTTCCTACTTTCATCAGTGGTCCATTTTCTTCATTTCCTGCAACAGAGAAAATAACAAAAGGTAAATAAAAATTCTCATTAAAATAGATCAAACCATAATGCCATAAAGGAAAAAAAAAAACACCTTCAAAATCTGATGAACCTTAGTACAATTATCAGTCTTTCTAGCTGAATAAGGAAAAAAATTTGAATATTATTTAACAAGGAGAAAAGAAGAAGAGAGAGGAGAAACCTATGAAACGGATTGTTATACAATTATGGAGATATTAAAGGAGAGAAGAGCATAACCGTTGAGCGTATCTAGACCTCAATTATTTTAAAAACATTTTTGAACTGTATTTAAAATCTATTTTCCATTAAAAACAAAGGGAATTATGAATTTCGATGAAAAAATGACACTTGGATTATAAAGAGAGAAAGAACAAAAAGCCTTTTAACCAGCTGGTCTGAAAATGAGGCAGAGAATCATAACACAAATCCACTACATACAAGCAAAGAATCCACCCACAAAGAAATATCTGTGGACATTTGTTTACTTATAATTTTGTTGAAAATCATGGAAAGGGAAAGAAAAGAGAAAATGCATTGAGAAACTAACTTTGAAGCTCAGTTTCTTAGGACATAGAAGTGACAAGAGAGTTTTGATGTGAGCGAGGTTGTGTTTTGTTGTGTTGTGGCAAGACGTAATATTGTCACTCTTTTTGTTTTTTTAGTTTTCAGTTATTTATTTTGATGTTTGGTGAAGCAATTAACTACGATTCGTATGGTTCCATGAAAAAGTAGAAATGACTTGATTTAAAAGTTTAGTATAAAACACGGGATAATAATGAGAATTTCTCTTCTTTTTCTTCCTTTGCGTATCAACAAATTGAATGGAAGCCTTTCCTCGAAAAAAAAAAAACAATTTAAATCATTTTTAAAAAAAATATATAAAGCACACTTCCAATTGGACATAGGCCTAGCAAATACAATATTCTTTTTTTTTTTTTTCTATTTTATATCAGATATTATTTAGAGCTAAGACTAACCAAAAATGTGGGAAATTGTTTACATAAGTAACGTGAAGCGGTTCGACAATATTCAACAGTTACAAAACAGAAAAAATTCCGGTTACCGGAAAAAGAGAAGGCATAGTTGGATTTGGGCAGTGAAACGGAGGCAGCGAACAGATCTAATAATACTGTCGTATACAAAGCCCACTACTTTGCAACACAGCCACCAGAGCGACAACAAGGACCGGAGCATATGAATCCTGACGCAAATCTCTTATCAATGACCGGACCTGCACCAAGCTTTACGGAATAAATCCAGTTTCCGACTCTCGGCCACCCAATTTGGTCGATCCCCCAACCTAGCAAAATGACCACTCATTTCCAAGCCTCTGACCTCCAAAACCGTAGCTCTGAAAATCTTCCAGAAGCAAAGCAATCTTCAATCTCGTCCGATGGAGACAAAAACACGGCGGTTAGGGAAGGGTGAAGGCTCAGACAACCCCTCCACAACCAAATCCCGCATAAGCCATCTCAGATCCAAAACTGGATCTGCCGTTAAACATCAAACACGCACCGGAAACCCACCTATCCGCAGCGTCTTCCGCCACAACTACAGCTTCTATCCGATCGGTTGAGCCAAGAAAGACTCCACCGATCTTCACTGACATCCATAACCAGGAAGACTTGGAAGAGAAGCCTCTCGTCCGCCAAGAAAGGGCCACCGCTGCCACGCTAAACGGAAAAACCACACCACTCCAATGTCGGAGAAGTAAGCTTGCCTCACTCCTGCATCATCTTGCAAATCTAGGACCTACCATGAAGAACGAAGGTGAAAAACAAAGTAGATCTAAGAAATTGAAAAAAGCTTCAGAAAGAGAGAGAGAAATGAACAGTAGAGGAACGATTGTCCAAGTGAAAAAATATACCAACAATTTAAATCATGCCAACGGTATATTATTGTTTTATTTTTGATATCTTTGTGACATTTATTGTAGATCGACATTGTATCTCGGGGATGTAATGAACGTGAACTTTGATAATCAATGATTAAAACGTGTTTGGAAGCATTTTTCTTTAAGAGTATTATCCTTCTCAAACTTTGGGTTACACGAAATATCTCCTAAGATATGACAATCAAAGTACTTTATATTGTTCTAGGCTAGATACAAGAGAAATAAATAAAAGTTTTGTGTGTTTCACTAAAGATTCTCTCAATCTTTAGTTTCCTGAATCTCTCTTGTTCTCTCTTGTTTACTTTGTTTTTAACACAAGAAAACAGAGTTATATATGGTCGGAAAGTTATAACGTATGTTTGAAACCGTACATTTATAATATAACCATAAAATGAACAATTGCAATGGTTAAATAAATAACCGTTGATTTAAGTAGTTTACACTTAAATATCCAACACATAAACACATAAACCAAACTCATGCATAAATATAAATATATAGAATTTACATATTAGTAATATTACACATCCAAACTTAATTGACGATGTGCATCTTACGGATTGAATCCTTCGACTCATTTGAACACATGAAGATAAAACACACACGAATTCACCCACTAGTCTAAGCGTTTAGCCTTGACACTATTATAAGTTATGTGTCCTTATCCTTTTTTGAGTGTATACAAAGATAAGTCCGAGCTTTTTGAAGCCGCTACACTTCAAACTCATATAGGTAGATCTTTTAATCTTTTGCACCTGCAAAATGTAATTTTTCAAAAGATCTATTAAGAAGAAAAGTTTAACCTAACATTTTCTTGGAGATCGAAGCACTTACTTTGGGATGATATAAACCAGTGCTTCAATCTCTAAGTATGGGCTTTCCGAATTGAACTTAGCCTCTAACGTTGTATTAGAGGGGAATTGGGTATTCCACAATTAAAAAGTCTAAATGGACTTTAATCCCACTCCTTTAGCCTACTTGATCACCATGTCTCTAGCTAATCCTTTTTTTTAAGTGATCCGCTAGATTTTGTAGGCTCCGAACAAATTCTATAGTAATCACCCAATGGATGATTAACTCACGTATTGCGCTATGTCTAACGCCTAGGTATCGCGACTTACCGTTATACACTGGCTATAAGCCTTAGCCAAAGTAGCTTGACTATCACAGTGGATAGAAATGAGTGAAACCGATTTCAGCCACAAGAATCTCGGAGACTAAGTTTCTTAACCATTCTGCCTCTCTCCCCGCAGCTGCTAATGATACAAATTCCGATTCCATATTCGAATTTGTAATACAAGTTTGTTTCTTTGATGCCCATGAAATGGCACCTCCTTTAAGTAAGAACACCCAACCACTTGTAGAAGAATGATCTTCCTCGTTGTTGATCCAATGCATCCGACTATCCTTCTAAGACAGAAGAAAAATGATATGGATCAAATTACCCTCGACCGCTTTCTCAAATAAGAGGTCAGTTGTAGTACTTAGGGATCAAATTCACAAAGCTCTTTTTCACACAAAAAGTTAAATAATCGAGATTAAGCTAAATCAATAAGTGTCAATTTTGCTAATTGATTTTACAAATTATATTATTTAAGTTGGCGATGTAAAATAATACCTGTTTCGGTTAAAAACTGATGAAAATATTATTTTTATTCACATATGTGAAATTATATCTATTTCTATTAAAAAAGCCTATTTGGTTGCCTTTTTTAGAAACAAAAACGTAATTAAAAATAAACTTTATCTAATACATAAATTAGAAAATAGATTACATAATTTATCCATAATGCAAATCCATAAAACAAAAATAAACGAAAGTTGATAAGAAATATTGCTATACTAATGTTGATCATGATCATTAGAAGTGTTTCCACCGTTTGAATTAACATTAGCATCATCACTTATTGCTCGAGAAAAAAAACATATTAGTGTATGAAACTTAGAATTTGCTACAGAAAGCGAGAAAATGGCGTAGTATCGAACTCAATCTCATTAAAAAGGTTTTTTACGAAATTAGTATATAAAAATCATATACCTGATTAGCATTAGAAGGATTTAGGGTGTTTGCAAAAATTGGATTAGGTATGTTCGCAAAAGCTATAGCAAAACTTGTAGCCCATGCTCTTGCCTAAATATATATTAATGTATTTGTTTTATATATCAAAGTATAATGATGCAATTTAACTTAGAAACTATCTTTATATTAATACATGATCAGCAGTTGAAGTACCAATTATTTGTTGGACAAAGATAGTCAGTCCTCTAACTTGATCTGATAATTGCTTCACTTGTGTATTCAGCCCAACGACCAATTCAGAATTTTCTATCTCTGCTCTAGATGTAGTTAAGCGTTTCACTAACTGTGAAGGTGTGGATCCCCGACCAACACAACAAACTCGTCTAAGACGCTCTGGACCAAACACTTGCGAAAATTCATCATCCAAGCTATCTGCAACATTGTTTGTGCTGTGGGGATTTTGACTTATCAAAACTAACAGCGCATGTTTTAGCCTCTTCACATACAAAATTTCCATCGGTTTCATGCGAGTCTCAATGAAAAACTCCGCTCGACATGGTTTTTTCCAGTCTTGATTTTCTTCATAAGAGATACATGCATCACTAGTATACGTTAATATCAATATTGTAAACAAGTTTTATTATACAACTAAGTTACTTACAATCTCATCTCTTTTCCTTGAAAAGCTCTTTCTTCAACACACGTGAGGCATAATATATATATATATATATATATATATATATATATATATATATATATTGGTTTCTTCTATTCTGCTCTTGCATATTTTGAAAGAGCTCACATTTAAAAGAACTTACGTTCATTTGATATGAAGAGATAGAATTATACATAAATATTCAATGAATAATCTACACCTTCCACTTTTCAACAAACCTCATGTGAGCAAAATGATCCCATTGATCTTCAGGAACACCAGTGGGTCGATTCTCCAACGTTTCACTTAGATTACTTCGTTTGTATGCTTTCCAAAGACGTAGTTTTACATCCTTGCATCTGCTACCTAGAGCGCCCATCACATATCCTTTTCTCAGTGCCGGATCATCAAACAAGAATTTAGGCTTAAATGAAATCACATACAGCTATCATCAAACCAGAATACTGTCTTAGAACATCCCTCGATTTATAAATATCTTTAGAAACAAATAGATGGTAAAAGTTACCTCAATCACATCCCATGCCTTTTTTTAGTGTGAGGATTAACCAGCCTCCAATTGCTGTAGTTGATGGGTAGCAAATTCAGATCATGACTTAATTGACCTATCCATGATCCAAGTAAACCACAAGAATCTCCAATTGGATGACCGCTATCTTCGTTGAAATGCACAATCACTTTGTCGTTTAGAAATTCCAGACATCTTTACATGTCACCATTTTGCCTTCTATGCGTCCATCATTATCTTGTTGATAAACACAAACACCAGAAGGAATTCGATTAGTATAATAGTAAATTAAATTAATATATAGGATTACTTTGAGGACTAAAAACAAAAGAAGAGCTATGCCTATAAATAAACACTACCATCAAATGTTTAGATTTCAAGTATGTAAAACGATAAGTGATATATCCCTATTTTCACTGATTTTATATATGATTTAGGGTTAGAATTTTGAGTCTTTATGTTGTTTCTCGAGTCTTTTTAGTGTCTTTTCAGGTATTCTATGCAGTGGGACAGCAATGGAGATAAGAAAACATTTTGGAGCAAAAGCTAAGGAAAAGGAAGCTAAGGACGATTTTGGACTCAGGAATCAAGAGGAGTGTCGATCGACACACTCTTGGTGTCGATCGACACCAGTTTTGGGCCAACAAAAGTCCAAGACGCTTTCAAGTTTACATAAGAGGAAATTTACCCCAGAAGACTTCTCTATTTGCATTATTAGTCCCTGGACGTTTTTAGGGTTTCATATACTTTGTTTTAGACCTAAGTTTCATCGATCAAGTTTTTATCAACCTTTTTGCAAACCCTGTTACTGAGAGATATAAGCTATTCATCCCTTGTTTTCCAGAGATTCATACAGTTCTTAATACATTGAAGAGATCCCTTCTTTTCCCTTCTCTATTTACTGTGTTTATGCTTTCATACTCAAAGATGTTGTTTGCTTCAATCAATATGTCTGAGTAGTCTGCTTGTTAGGAATAGGGTTTCTCATTAGGGATTCATATGGTTTAGTAGATTGCCCCCTTTGCTAGGTTATCTGTAAAATTATTCATCTTTAACTGTGTTTAATGCTAGATCTAGAATAGCTAACTAGATCTTGAATCCAGACAATAGATATGCCCGCCATAGGTATCTGTAGTTGGATATATTATTTGATGAGCCTGGTTTGTAGGTGTGTAATAAGAATCGGCCTATCTACCAAGGTGAACAATCGAACTCGTTAAGAATGCATATTTAGGTTAATAATTTCTCGGCTTCTCCGGTTATTCTTAGCTATAGATATATGAAGTTTCGCGGAACGCCACCGGTCATTCCATAATTAGAGTTTGAGTTTAAGAATGGTTTGATAACAACCTAGCTTTCATTAGATCTACTAACCAATAGTTTATTTAATCGTTTACAACACAATCAACCTGCTGTTTTCTTACTTTGTTTTCTTAAAATTTCAATCATCACCTGCTAGCTTAATCTCGACATTCAATTCATTGTTTGACAAAAGAACTTTGTGGAAATCGATCCTTAAATACTGCAATTGATCTCTTATTTGAGAGAGTAGTTCTAGGGAAATTTGAACCATATCAACAATCATGTTCAAGCTACTACAACAATTTTAATGAAAATAATTATTACCTATGACTTATACTTTCCATTTGAAGCTTTTACATTCTGGAGCAAGTGGAGGAGGCGTTGTGATCTTCCAAAGATGGTGATTCATCAAGGTGCCTCTGAATCCATGGATCCATGATTGATCCTAGACTAGAAAAAAAAACGTTAGTACTACAAAATTGAAAACCGATTTGCAGAATACGTAATATTAACAGATTCATAAAACAAACTTTAAATTTGAAAACCAGTTTAAGTGACCTTGAGATAATCAATCCTGATTCTCTAAAATTGCTCTCTACCAGTTTTCCCTAGAGACCCTAAATCCAATAATTTGTTGTAGTTAATTTATACAAAAGAAATTAATTCCCGCTGAGGATAAAATAACTAGCCGGATGTGAAATTGTTTAGTATTTTCACGAAATCTAATTATATTTTTAAGAGATTTTACAATTTAAATTAGAGAAAAAAACGCAGACGACTAAAAGATATTCACACACAAAAAAGAAAGAAAGAAGAAAAATTAGCTCACAAAATAACAACAATATAATTAATACCCAAAAAAGAAAAAAAACTAACTGAGTCCATGTTGAATAGATCTCCTATAGATGTAAGGAAATACTCGGCTTCTACATCTTAATTAAGCATTACTTCCTATTTCTAAATAGATAGGAAGATTCAAGAGCTTCTCTCCCAGACGTGATTTTTGAGACAGCCTTTTCATCAATTTTTTCTGGCACCGGTAGAGCGTTAGCTCGTCGGTGCCAGGAGCTAGCTTCTTCTCACCGGTTTCCTCCCATAAGCTCTCTCATCGGTTTCTCTGTTTTTTGTTTCGTGTTGTTTCGTCTCTTTTCCCTCCTATTAGATCCATAAAGCTTCATTACCGCACAACCTTCGAAACTACTCCCATCTGGTATTAGCTCTTCTCTTACCTTGTTCGCGATTCTCGTGGATCCCTCTCCTCGGCTTTCCTTAAAGTCAAGATCAGCAACTCTTTGGTCCTCAATGGATGAGAGCTCGGCCTCGACGTGGAAACTGTGGAGGCTTCAAATCACAAAAGAATCTTCTTCTGCAGACCGAGATTCATCACTCGCACCTCTCGATGTGGTCGTTTTAGTCTTAGAAGCCCTCAATTCGGTCACCAGAATGTTGCATTCAGTTGTGCCACCGCCGCTTTTGGTGAGGAAGAGAAGAACCTGGCTAAACCTAATGGGTCTTCGGTTTGGGCCAAGCCCAAGCCTCCTTTGCCCTCCCTCCTGTCCTTTACCCAAAGCTTTGAAGCCCACAAAGACTTCTGCTGACTTATGCCCACGTCTTCTAAGGCCCTGGTCTTGTTTTAATTCTATTCTGAACAGCCCAAATTTTCTGAAACTGTCATCGTTTAGGGATTGTTATGGACGCCTTCCTGTAATGGTGATGATGGATTTAGTTTGGATTAGTTGCTATCTTTCACAAAACCTGGTTGCTAGTTCTTATCGTGTGGTCCGTTTGCGTGATTGTCCGAGTCTGATCTCAAGTAGTTTGGAAGTAGTTTCTCTTTGGAAGTGTCCTAGATTGTTGTTGCCCGTGTGAAGTATCGCTAATATCCTGTCAGGTTCCCTCCCTTTAGCACCCTTTGTCTCTGATATGGCTGGTTATGGACGCCACGCTAATTTACCCAACCATAGTCATTTGCTTGGTTTCCTTTGGACCCTTTCCGAGACTAGTTTACCCAACCATAGTCATTTGCTTTTTAGAGTTAAGAGTACCGGCATTATGACCCTATTTCTACGGAGTAGGTGTTACCGAAGCCTCTACAACTCTCTATCTACCCATACACCAATTATCAAGGTCAGTCATGTATTAATCTTTTGCTTGGATAATTTGCAACCTTCTGTTTGTTTGGAAAAGTACGGCATTATGACCATGTCTTTTAGAGTTGGTTACCGTTTCCTTTTCAACCTCACCAACCCAACATCCTCCTCCGTGGAGCACATGATCAAAAGCTCGGATGCATTGTTTGCAAGGATTTCGCCAAGCCCGACTTCATGGTCGAATCTTTCAATCCTTGTAAGCTTTTTTTAAAAGTACACATCTCTTTGAAAAACTCATGAAGCCCCTATCTTTAATTTCATTGTATTATCTTATGTCTTTGTGTATGAACCTCCTTCTTTTGAGGATTGAATGAATGAAGATCTTGTTTGACAAAAAAAAAGAGATAGATTTGTTCTTTGTTCTCGCTTCCCTCTTAACATTTGTTTCCAAAAATATGTAAGATAAATCATCCATAATTCTCTGTTTTTTAAAACAACCAATAATTATATGTGTTATATCACGTTTATGCGATCCATAATTTTTAATATATTAGAGATGATCATGATAGTGATTCTTTAGCTAAAACTCGTCATCAGAGGAAGCCGACTCGTCGTCATTAGGAGTTGCTGGCGTAGCTGGAGCTAGTGGTTCACTAGTGATATCATTTGTGTCAAGGTCATGCAACTTGAGACTAGAAGCAAGGTTGAGACTCGTATCGCTTAAATCCCCGTCAGAATGGTGTTGGCGCGGATTTTTTCCTTGGTTGAATGCTAGAAAATATGTGGAGGAGCGTACTTCTTCACGGCGCGCGTCAGTTTAGTGATGATCAAACCCTGACATGCTAGTTTCCTGTCAAGGCGTGCTTGGTTGTTCTCCAGCCTACTGATAGAAGAGTAGAACCACTTGTCCGTCTCGGTGCGCAGTGGAGCATTTACAGGTTGGTGAAATGGTGGATAGATAGAAGGGTTCTCACTGGAGAGCTACTTGGTGTCAATTTGCATTGACTTTCGCTTCTTTGTGTAATATTTGCTTAGCGGTCTGTTGCTAGTAGCTACATAGAAGGAACTTTCTGAAGGCGGAAATGGTGTACTGTTCGACTTAATCGATGGAAGATGCTGGCTGGATAACAAAGATATTTGCTCATTTTCATAAGATGCTGTGAAGCGGTAAGCAAGTTGTAGAGGGTTATCAACCCATCCTCCCAAGTAGTGCTTACGCCCAAGGAAAGCAAGATCAATCTTTCAGATCAATCCCACAAGCCTCCAATATTACAGATCAGCTCCACCAATGCCAAAAACAGCTCACGTGTCCCTTTTTTTGTAAGCATAATGCTTATATTCTACCAACTCACAAGTGAGAAGTGCTCCAAGGTTTACCTTCTACGGGTCGTTGATGAATGGTGCCATCATGATATAGAACTCACCTTCTTTGATTGTGATAGTATCTGCGCCAAAAAACATAGTGTTGGCTAACATTCGAAGGGCATAACGCAAAGCATGATGCTTGATTTGTACCGCTTTAGAACCACCTTCGTAGGTATCATATGCAAATTTTGTCCATTTAGAGCAAGTACTTTTGCAGTGTGTGAACCGAATCTTGTCCTTATTACTGAAACCAAAGGCTTGCAAAGATCTCGAATCGTGATAGAGTACTCTGTGTCACCAATGCGAAAATATAATATCGCGGTTTTCGGTGACTTGACATCCTCAAAAGCAACTCTGACTGTTCCAAGAAACTCCTTAGTAAGCTTCTCATAAGCTCCGTACTTCAACAAAATGAACTTTCGTAATCCCCAAGAGCCAGGCCACATCATCGCAAATTCCCAACGCGTCAAGAGTGAAATCATCGGAATAGAGAGTGGATACGACTAAAGCTCCTTGACACGCAGCTCTATAGTTGACGCCTTTAACCATCTTTGTGCCCCATTCTTTCTTTGGCAGTTCTTGTTGTGGAGGTGATTCAGGTTGTGCTTTCGCCTTTGCTTTTACTTTGGATCTGGTAGCCATAATCGTTTTCTTTGGTTTTGCTGGTTCTCTTTTGCTTCCCTTTCTTGTTGTTGGTACTGTTGTTCTTGTCATGTTTACTAAGTGGAAAGTCTACAACATCCAAGGCAATTGAAATATTTATCAAAGGGAAAAGAAATGTGAGCATCAAGAACATCACCTAAATTCTGTAAATTCAAAGAATAATCAAGGAGATATATGTGAATCAAACTAATTATATGTTAAATTATGCCACTATTTCAGCTCATATCTCAAATTCCATGTCAAATATAAACAGCCTATATACAAATACCTCAAACTTAACCATAAGATTTAGGTTTCTAGAACTTACTTCAAATTAAGTTAGACGAGAGCAACAAAATCACACCTACGTTTGTCTTCTTGAGTTCTAAAAACGTGAAGAGATTATTTTTTTTCTTTGTAGGGAGAAACGTGAAACCACGGTGAAGAGATGAAGAATGTAAAGGCAATTATCGATTTGGTTAATAATATCTCTTTGCCTTTTTTGATTAAAAATTTAAAGTAATCAATTTAGATATGTGAGAAAACCGGTTGGAACTTGCCTTAACCAAGAAAAGCTACAAAATATTTTTTTTCTGACAAAAAAAAGAAAAAGAAAATCGATTTTGTGGTTTTCTTGGTTAAGCCAGGTTCAAACCGATTTACATGCATGTGTTGGATGTGTGAAAAAATCAATGTGCCGTTACATGCGTCTGATGGAAAAGATGCGAATGTTATATTGGAAGAAATAGGGTAAACGTCCCCACGAAGTTTCATATAGTACCACAACTACATAGATTTCAGACCTCGTTCTTAGTCCACACAAAATGAAAATTAAAGTTTTATATCCTCTAAATCGAAAGTTCGAGACTTGAGTCTCCATAAATTCAAATTTTACGGTTTAGTATTGGTTTAGGTTATAAACTTGATACCAAACCAAAAACCAATTATAGTAAACCGAATTGCATCCGATTCGACTTATTCACAACCCGAAATAAAAACCAATTAGAGAAATCCCCAAATTGAAAATCTAAGAACCCTAATTTTGATTCCCTCTCTTAACATCTTACGTGTGAGCTCTAGTATGAGCAAAACATACTACATAAATAACAAATGAAACATAAACGGATTTGAGGTAGAATTTAGATTGAAATTGTAAACAATTTAGAATATTAAATTAATCAAGAAAACAAAATTGAATGAAGAAGGAAACAAACACATTATTTCTTCGATAAATCTTTGGCTTTCTTCTTAATTCGTTGAGCATGATGTTGTTACACAGAGTATATGCCGTATATTCTTGGAGGTCTCACTATATCCGACATTGTCAAGTTTATTCCCAGTACCATCCTAAGAACTTCCAAAACCCACAATGAATCAATGCTGATTGAGAGTCTTTTTAAATCTCTTGGACATTTGGCCAGCCACAGTCATTTGCACGATGCTTTCAAAACGTTTTCTCTTCTTCATGTTCAATCGAGGAATATCATACTCTTTCAGACCATTACCATCTCTTGCATTCTTATCAGCTAATAACAACTCAAAGATGTTGAAGAGAGGGAATCGAAATTAGTGTTCTTAGATTTCTCAGTTTGGGATTCTTCTAATTGGTATTTATTTTGGGTTGTAAATAAATCGAATCGGGTTGCAATTCGGTTTACTATAATGGGTTTTTGGTTTGGCATAGGGTTAATGATGTAAACCAATATTAAACCACGAAATTTGAATTTATGGAGACATAAGTATCGAACTTTCGATTTAGGGAGATACAAAACTTTAAGTTTATTTTGTGTGGACTGGAAACGAGGTCCGAAATCTATATAATTGTGGTACTATATGAAACTTCGTGGGGGGACAAAGGTCGTTCACCCGAAGAAATACAAAAAAGTTTTGTCCAACACACGTGAGCGATACTGAATGCGTAAATGGTGATTTAGTCTAGTACAGTGGACCAGTATCGGCCCAAATGATTTTAACTTTGTTCGGAATGTGGTTGTACCTGCAAATATCACCCAAAAATACCTACAACTCGTTTATGAAGTGACGAGTGTATACAAAAACAATTTAAAAAGAAAATAAACATAAAATAATCTTAAAATGTTGAAGATCATAATATTTCTGAATAATTCTTATTAGGACAAAGAAACAAAAGCTTGCTAAGCATGATTGGCGAAATATGAAAGTCTTACTCAAAACATATTGTCTAGATTTACACAACTTCTCCTCCCTCACACAAAAATGTCACCTCCCTGGTTATATAAACAAGCAACAAAATTAGTTATGTGGTTTCTGTTTAGTAGAATAATCATATCTAATAATCTCGCTCCCTTATTTAACAAGCTTATAAGATGCAAATAAGTCCTAAAAATAAGACAACCATCAAACTAATGCCAACATATCAACAAATATTGAATTAATTACTCAGATATTATAGAAAAGTATGTTTATTACTATAATACACTACAAGAAAACAGGTGATAAACGACTTACACCGCAGTCGCATAGTAAAAAATGATAATACGACTAGTCGGCGACTAAAGACGTTAGTCATTATTACATAGTCGCTGAGTGAGATAGTCGTGGTCGTTGATCGACGACTATATTACGACAATAACACAATCAGTAAACAATTGTCGTTGTATAGTCGTATAATATTGGCGACTATTTAACGACCATAGCACGATTAATTATCCTGTACAAAGCGTGTGAAACACGTGGTCGTATAATAGTCGTATAAGTGTTTCCGACGAGTTGACGACTATTTGAAGACTAATTCTATCAATGTAAGGAAATAATTCTCGTTGTCATATAATAGTCGTATAATGTTTTACGACTACTATACGTCTCATGGACGATTATATTGTGACTAGGTTGGTTAGTCGGATAATAATCGGTAATTAATATGACTATTATACGACTATTTTACGTCTAATTTGCTACCTAAATACGACTACTGAGAGACTACTTGTTTTGTCCGAATAAGAATTTGGTCATCGATTGTTGGGTTTCTTGTTTGTTGTTTAAAGTTATGATTTTTTCTCTTTTTTTATTTGAAATGCTAAAAAAGATGAAAAGACTTGTATATATAGAAAATCAAGTTCAAATACAAATACAATTATCTTGTTTATTACACAAACAACTTATTCAAATAAACATAAGTTCAAGTAGAGTTTGGGCAAAGATAATCTAAGGATCATTAGGTGGAGGACTTGGTAGATGTTCTGTGGTTGTGGTAGAGTGACTGGCCATGAAGTCCAAGAACTGCGGATCGGTTTGGCGGAGATACTTCTCGACTAAAGACAATTGCTCGAGCTTGTCCTTTTGCTCAGCTGTAACTCGAGATGACTCAGCTTCTCGGGCAGCAATCTCAGCATCTCTCTTCTCATTATATGCAACCTGCTCTTCTATTTTCCTTTGAGCTTCATGCAGCCGTTCTTCTAGGGCTTGAAAGGATGATGAGGAACCGGAGTGATGGCGGTTGGCGCTGCCTAGAGTGTCTTTTAGACATCCAAGTCCATAAGGATTGCCTCTTGAATCCTTTTCTGTGGACTGCAAGAAATAGAGAAGAAGCTCATTAGTGATAGAATATTAATTGGACTCTAAGACTCATAATTATACTAAAACATCTTACCTCGAGAAAGATGGCTGTATAATCATCTAGTGTGAGCTCCGGAGGTCGTGAAGAGCCATCAGAGACAGCAGAAGCAGCCGCCTCTAGTGCTGACAACCTATCTCTCACATTCTGCTGATAAGCTTGAGCAATCTTCTCCGACTTCTGATCAACAAATGAGCCATCCGACTTAGTGTGTGTTTGGATGAACACCTAACCAAGATGGACCGGTCTTCCCAACTTCTCTTCCTACAAACACAAATCAATATCAACAGTAGTCAACAGACATAAGAACTCAACATACTCACAAGAAAACAGACTATATTGGATTGAAAACAGAAAACAGAAAACTCTAACTTATGAGAATCTGCAGAAACACTTACCAATTCATCTTGGATTTCTTGAAAAGATTTTGGCCCAGAGTAGTGGACGTGACGACCGATACCGTTACGGTCAGAGAGACGGGCTTTGGAATAGGTCCGACTCCTTTTCTGTGCTGCTTCTGTGTCCCAGTAAGCACACATTGTTCCCCACAGCGTTTCTCCAATCCATGGAGGCTGCTCTCGAGTTGTCCTTGCGGTGCTAACCATGTCCTTCAAGCGCCTCTTGACAATCTCATTGAAGTAATACTGGACTGTCCCTGTTATTAAGGGATCCCACTGGTGAGTTTTCTACAAAAAAAAGGAAGAAGTTAGTAAAACTACAGAAACTTAACTTGAACAAGAGCACATATAGAGGAAGCTTACCGCAAACTCTAAAAATAATCTTTCTCTTTTATCAACTGGCACACATGACCAGTTATAGAAGGGAGCATCGAATTTTTGTAAAAAAATTCTAGTGATCTTCCTAACCAAGCGAGATCCTCTGTCTCGAGTAAACCTCCAAACACATGCAACAAAGAAATAAGTAAACATGTTACAAAAGTGAACAAAGTTATGTTCCCAAAAGAAATACAAGTCACACACGACTATAAACTATGTTCCACAATAGTACTGTCTCAACAATAAAGCATCATTCACAATCAAAGCATCATCATTTGTGTAATATAGAACAACATAACACGAGTTTAGAACTGAACTAAACTAATGACCAAGAACTAATGTAATCACAACACAACACTCAACTATGTTTGACCGATTCACAACAGAGCATCAAACAACAATAAAACAGGCATTATTACATAAACTAATGAGTCTAGAACTAAACTTGACTAAATGCCTAACCCGAAAACACTAGCAACACAAGAGCCAACAATGTTTCACAACACAACAGCCAACAAGGTTCACATTTTCGGTTTGATTCACAACAGAGCATGCAGAACAAGAAAACAGGGAATTTAAAGTGAACTTACCATTCGGTTTTTGGCCGGGGAATGGGAGACAACACACAACACCACGCTTCTCTGCCAGGCACAGAGAGAATGTCATTCAGAGCAACCACAAAGTCTTCTTGGAGCTCCGGCAACACTGCAAGAATGCCCTCTTGGAAGTTGTTGCCTTGCGATGAGGGATGACTGTGAGATGCAGTTTCTGGATCCGGCGAAAGAGGAGGGTCTTGCTGAGCAGTCTCTTGTGGTGGCAACGGATCTATACACTGTGGTTGATTGGTGGAGTGTTGCTGCGGTGGTGGGTAGTTACGGTAGTGGGGGCAGAGGATGAGGCGCCGGCGCCGACTCCTTGAGGCGGAATCGATGCAGAAACTTGAACCGCCGCCGCCGCCGGGGTGAAATCGTACTGCTGCGGTAGCGAAGAGGGTCTTCCAGCAGGCGTTGAACCTCCGGCTCTTTGAGTCACGTTTGGTGTGGTCTTCCTCTTTCGAGATCCTCCACGACCGGCGTTAGGCATCCTCTTGGAGATGAGAGAATCGAGATGGATCGAAGAGGCAAGGGAGAGTTTGGCGAAGAAGAGAGAATCGAAGATGAGAGAATCGAGATGAATCGAGATGTATTAGGGTTTGTTGGTGAAAGACGGATCGATTTAGGGTTAAGAAGAAGAAGAAGAAGAAGAAGAAGAAGAAGAGAATCGATTTAGGGTTAAGAAGAAGAAGAAGAAGAAGAAGATGAAGAAGAAGAAGAGAATCGATTTAGGGTTAAAAAGAAGAAGAAGAAGAAGAAGATCGAAGAAGATCGAGGAAGAAGAAGAAGTTCGAAGAAGAAGAATAATTTTTGGCTAAGTGTTTGGATCGAAGGGGAAATGAATCGAATTAGGGTTTTCAACACTGGAGTAGTCGTATATTTGTCGCTCATTTGTCACTAAATCAATTGGGTTTGGGCCTCGACGATTAAAAGCCCAATAACTTACACCGTAGTCGCCCCATAGTCGCCGAATCGTCACAAGTGTTATGGGCTTAGTAATTTTGAAGCCCAACAACATATACAAGTGTCGCTGTATAGTCGTATATTTGTCACCACTTAAGTTGGGTTTGGGCTTTGTTATTTCGAAGCCCAACAGCTTACAAGATAGTCGCTGTATAGTCGTATATTTGTCACCACCTGAGTTGGGTTTGGGCTTTGTTATTCGAAGCCCAACATCTTACATGGTAGTCGCATAATAGTCGTAACTTCGTCACCTTATACCTTTTAAAATTATTTAATAATTTTTTAATAATTATTCAAATACTTATTCAAATACTTATTCAAATACATCGTATATTACAAAATTTATTCAAATACTTATTCAAATAATTATACATATATTTCACACAATTATTATTCATCTTCGTCTTCTATTTCATCTTCATCCAAGGACGATAAATTATATCGGAATTCATCTTCTGGTTCAGCATCTCCAATATCGTAATCGAGGATGATTGGGGTTACGCCTGCTACCGGATAGTCTATTACAAGATCTTCAATTGTAGTCTGCAAAACAGCTTCATCATCCTCGGTTTGCAACAGTCTCGGATCAGTATTTTCATATTGTCCAGAAATGTTTCCCCTTGGATTGACCTTTAAAACACTGAGCCAAATGTTCTTTGGTTTCTTTGTATATGGATATGGAATATAACAAACTTGATCTGCTTGAGATGCTGTTCAAACATGTTATACATATATCAACAAAATCATATGCAACATTATTTATTAATGAATTAGAAATTTCAAGTATACTTAATTACGTACCAAGAATAAATGGCTCGTATTTATTGTATTTCCTCGTAGGTAGAACATCTACAACGCCACCATGGTTTCGGCGAGTTCCTCTCCCGAGCTTTGGGTCATACCACTTACACTTAAAAAGTGTGATCCTCAAATTGACGATGCCCTCATACTCAAGTTCTATGACATCAGTTAAGGTACCGTAGAAATCTGCTTCATCAGATGAATCAGCGTAATTTTCACCTTTAACACATACCCCATAGTTACATGTCTTTCGTCCAGCGCCGTGGGTTTGCGTATGAAATAAATATCCTCTTGTGAAATACATTGGCCAAGTTTTAACCTTGTTCAAAGGTCCTTGCACAATCTCTTGAACCCAAGTAGGAAATGGAGAATTAGTGTTCCAATATGTTACCTACATAATATAGATAAACAATATCAATATGATCTTAAATTAAATCACTAGCTACAAGAAAACAGACAAATAGTTATATGCATGAACCAAAATTAATGTAGACTTACATATTCTTTAACCCATAGATGATATTCTTCAGCTCTTCTGACGTAGAGTTCTTTTTCGGCCAAGGATGGATATTTCGCAGAAAGATAATCCTCGAACATACTGTCTCAATAAACGAAGACAAATAAATCAAAGTGATCTTAGCTATGAATAAATCAAAGTGATTAAAAATACCTCTCAAATGGTTTAAAATAGTCACAATTTCTTAAAACATATGCATGTGCATTTTGGTAATCTTTCTCTGAAAGCTGTTCTACATGCAGCACCACTTGGACGGCCGACCTGCATAAATATGTTAGGTACTCCAGGGACATGATATACATGAACTTCACCTTCATCGAATCTTGTTAACCTGCCACATATAATTGAATTAAGATCGAAGTAGTATAGCAAATTGTTAAATAAATAAAGGTATTTACCTTGATTTTGTTTGTATATGATCGACAAAGTAGTGCTCTGAAAAATAAGCAATCTCGTCATTGATATATGACTCAACAATTGAGCCTGCAGCATATCTTTTGTTCTTTGCTTTTCCTTTCAACTTTTTGAAAAACCTCTCAAATGGATACATCCACCTATATTGGACAGGGCCACCCAATTCAGCTTCGTATGGGAGATGGATAGGTAAATGTTCCATAACATCGAAAAATGATGGTGGAAAGATCTTTTCCAAGTTACAGATGATTAAAACTATGTTCTGTTTGAGAATTTGAATGCGACTTGTCTGTAAAGTTCTCGAACATAGGTCGCGGAAAAATGCTCTAATTCCTAAAATATATGTGCAAGTTAAATAATTAGATAAAAAAATTTCTGCTTAAAAAATAGTTAGTATTGTACCTGATAATGCAAGGTGGACATTCCGGTCAAGAAGTTCGGCAAAGATAAATGGAAGTAGTCGCTCCATAAAAACATGACAATCATGACTCTTCATGCCTGAAAACTTACCATTCTCCAAATCTACACAACTAGCCAAATCTGAAGAATAACCATCAGGAAATCTAACATCATGTTTCACACATTGAAATAAACTCTGTTTGGCTTCTTCTGTCAATGTATACGCTGGAAAAGGAGCTTTACCCGTACTATCAATATGTAAGCCTGACCGAGAACAATATTTCTCAATATCCAATCTTGACATGATATTGTCTTTTGATTTACCCTTAACACCCAAGAGAGTGTTCATGATGTTGTCAAGAAAATTCTTCTCTGTATGCATAACATCAATATTATGTCGAAGATTGAGGTCCTTCCAGTAAGACAACTCCCACAATATGCTTTCTTTGTGCCAATTATGTTCCTTCCCATAGCCTCGCATCTTCTTTTCATGACCGTTCCCACCAACATCCTTCGTTTTGGGTGAATTTACACTAGCCAACCGCTCGTAATAAACTTGCTCCCCTGTCAAAGATTCGGGTGGATACTCGCTAGAAGCGTCTCTTCCTTTGAGAAAGTCTTTTTTGTTCCTACGAGATGGATGACCATGAGGAAGAAATCTACGGTGATAATCAAACCAACATGTCTTCCGTCCATTGGGTAGATAAAAAGACTTTGTACTTTCCATGCAAACTGGACAAGACAATTTACCATGAGTAGTCCATCCTGATAACATGCTATACGCCGGAAAGTCGCTAATCGTCCAGAGTGGTACTGCTTTTAGATTAAAATTTTGACTCAATGAAACATCGTACGCATCGACTCCAGTACACCACAACTCTTTTAGCTCCTCAATAAGAGGTTGGAGGAAGACATCAAGACTAGCTCGAGGATGATTTGGTCCAGAATTCAGAATGGTAAGAAATAAGTACTCTGTATTCATGCACATACCAGGGGGTAAATTATATGGAGTTAGGATCACAGGCCACAACGAATGATTACGAGACATGCCAAATGCATTGAACCCATCAGTACACAACCCGAGATAAACGTTACGGGGTTCTTCAGCAAACCGGGGATGTAACTCTTGGAAATATCTCCACTCTGCCGCATCTGAAGGATGATTCATTTCTCCCTCCTTTGATTGGTGCTCAGCATGCCATCGCATAGCCGCAACTGTCTTATGGCTCTGATACATTCTCTTCAACCGATCTGCAATAGGTAGATACCACATACGACTATATGGTACTTTGGTTCTTCGACGGTCGTCCTTAGGCTTCCATCTTTGTGCGCCACAAAATCGACATTGATCTTCTTTTTCGTCTTCTTTCTAAAATAACATACAATTGTTTTTGCAAACATCAATCGTATGATATTGAAGTCCTAAATTGCGCATCAACTTCTCGGTCTGGTAATGTGAAGTGGTAGCCTGGTTTTCTTCTGGTAAAAAATCTGTAAACATTTCGCAAACGGAGTCCACCAACTTTTCACTCATATTATACTCCGCTTTGTTGTGCATGAGTCGAGATGCTAATGATAACTGCGACTGCCCTTCACGACAACCATTGTACAATGGATTATTTGCACCTTCTAACAAGTCGTAGAACTTATTTGAATGGTTACGGACCGGCTCTTGCACATTCTGATAACTACCATCATGATGATAGTTATCATCATGACCCACGTTATCATCATACCCCACGTTAAAATTAAATGCATCGTTCACCATATCCACATATGGATCTTCTACAACATTACCCACTTCTTCATGATTCTCACTAAAATACGTCCTATCCGTGTAACTAGTTCCGATATCCATATTCAATTCTTCTCCATGCTTATACCAAACATAATAATCAGGCATAAATCCTTGACTAAACAAATGACTACTAACTCTTCTACCCGAGATGATGTGTTTTTCATTCTTGCATACACTACAAGGACAATGAAATTTACCTCGACAACTCTGTACTATAGGCTGACTATTAGCGAATGTCATGAATTCCTCAACTCCTGCGACGTATTCGGCTGACAAATTCCCCGTCACTTCATCGAATCTCTTGTACATCCAATCTCGATAGAAACCGCCACTACCGCAATAATTGTAGTTTCCCGCCATTATAGAATAAACTAAATTTCTATTTTTTCCGTTTTTTTTTCCTTTTGATTGTTGTTTTGATTTGTTGGTGAAAGAAGATTGTCGTGAATTTTGATTATATAGACGAATTTTTATGACTAATTTACGACTACAACAAACAAATTAGGTGTACCTACTTGGCAATGCGGAAAACGTTTTCCAACAACTTAATGCGACTACTCTGCGACTCAGTTGCGACTATTTTACGATTACAGAAATGTGTCGTATTTTAGTCGCCGATTTGGCGACTAACTGTCGCAGTCGGAAATTGTAGTCGTCCATTTGCGACTATGTAACGACAAACGTCTCCCTTCAATAATATAATCGTTAAATAGTCGTTACTATACGAGTATTTGCCGACTAACATATTTAGTCGTAAAATAACGACTATTTGACTACTAATGTTCAGGTTGTCGTATATGTGTCGTAAAACTGTCGTGACGTAGTCGCCAAAAACGACGACTACATCTGTTGTTGCTTTCTGTAGTCGTTGTTTGTCTGTTTTCTTGTAGTGATATTATACATGTTTTAAAAATTACTCATATATTTTGAGTATTTGTGTAATTACAATTAACACTCTTGATTATTTTATTTTTAATAAAAAATAATAAATAAAAATTTGACTGTCCATGTCATTAACTCACGTCACCAATCTCACACTCCTCAAAATCATTTTATTTCCCTCCTCTTTTTTTTTGTCTCAAAATCCAAGAAAAGCTTTTAGATCTAATAATTGCAACTTGGGTACAACATGGACATAGGTCTTCAAATTATATGATTGGGCTGGATCTTCCTAGACCTCAGAGCCACAACGCTTGCTATAGGGTCCCAAATCAAAAGCTTCGTCAGATCTACACGCAACCTCGTTCACGAAAAACATCAAAAATAAAAATCCAAATCAAAGAGGTCTATGGAATTCTACATGATTTGTTACAGGTTTGAGTTGAAAGCAGTAATAGCTACTCTTTTTCTTTGGATTTACATGATTCTCTTTTAGTCTTCCTCTCAATCGATCTATTTGGAGACATTTCTACATCTATCGATGTTTTGATTCATACAGTTTTGTTGACTAGTGACTCTTCTACTTCTATCTATGTTTTAATTCATACAGTTTAGTCTTCCTCATATGTCTCCCTTAAATATATTCTTAAGTTTTTAATTTGATTGTTGTTATTTGACCAATAAATTTTATATTTTCTTCCCAAAAATATTATTTTCCGATATGTATTATAACTCAGCTGTAATGTGATGTAACTCAGTCGTAATATGTAAATCGTGACAAATCAGTCGTAACATATAATTTACAAAACATTTCGTCTTCTCTAAAGCATATAACTCAGCCGTGACATGTAATTACCAAACCTTTTGTCTTCTTTGAAGCATATAACTCAACCGTGACATGTAAATTTACCAAACCTTTCGTCTTTCCTGAAGCATATAACTCAGCTGTGACATGTAAATTTACCGAACCTTTCGTCTTCTCCAAAGCATTAAAACTAAGTCGTAACATATAATTTACAAACCCTTCTTCTTTCATGAAGCATATAACTCAATCGTAACATGTTAATTTACCAAACCTTTCGTCTTCCCTGAAGCATTATAACTCAGCTGTAACATATAATTTACACAACCTTTCATCTTTCCTGAAACATATAACTCAACTGTGACATGTAAATTTACCGAACCTTTCGTCTTCTCTGAAGCATTATAAATCAGCTGTAACATATAATTTACACAACCTTTCATCTTTACTGAAACATATAACTCAGCCGTGACATGTAAATTTACCGAACCTTACATGTTACAGTTGAGTTATAATGCGTATGGCTGATTTGTCACGAAAGGTTAAAACTCAATGAGTTATAATGTGTTATGGTTCTTAGAGTCTATAATGATAGGTGATTTGTCACGAACTACATATTACTGCTAATAAATAAAGAAGAGAAAGAAAATTCTTGCAAACAATACTATGTCCGACAAGTTTTAGCATTATACCCAACTTGTTTAGATAGAGAACATGCATGTTGCTTTCTAAGGCGTTTATTTCCAATGCCGACTTCCAAAGATAATGTAATCCTAATTTTCTTGGGCCTTTCTTGCTGGTTTACAACAATCGGAGGCAAGCATATCGAGAGAAGGATTAAAGAAAATGAAGAAAAATGAGGAAGACGATGACGAATTAAAAGTTCTGGTGATGTGAAAGACACAGGTTAAAGACAACTCGGGTGAAAAACAACACAAAGAAGAAGAGAGAAGTTGAAAAAACTAGGGATGTTTTGTATTTCCGTTGATGATGATGACATGGAATGTTGCATCAGACGTCATTTTTTAATTGATGAAGTGGCAAGTAAGCCACCAAACGAACATGTAAATTTGCCTAAATCAATCAGCTATCAAGCAAAGCTATAAGTCAGTCGCAAGATGAATACTATTACAGTAATTAAAAACAAAAAAATGCCAAGTTAATTCAGCCTTCTAATGTCGTAACTCAACCGAAAATCTTTAACTCAGCCGTATCGTTTAATAATTCGGTTGTAATTGCATGATATTATAGTAATTAATCTTTTGCTAATAAGTCAGGCTTAACAAGGCCAAGTTATCCGCTAATCCAGCTCTCTACGGCTGATTTATGACACTCGAAAATAACTCAGCCATAACGACATCCCATAACTAAGGCATCTTTGATAACTCAGCCAGCCGAAAAATGATAAATTAGCCGTGTCGAGGAAATAACTTAGCCGTTTTCTCATAACTCAGCCATAACGTTGTGTGGGTTATGCTTGAAATTCTCATAACTCAGACAAATTTTATTAACTCAGCCGTAACGTAGGCTGGATTATCTCATAACTTAGACATATTTTATAAATCAGCCATAACTATAGGCTAAATTATACTCATAATTTCGTCGTTTTGTCATAACTCAGCCATTTTGTCTTTAGTCAAACGCAACATACCCTAAACTCAGCTGTAACTGCCGCTGTATCTCCTAACAGTCGAGTTCATTAATACACGTCAATTATTTCTGACGTGGCGACGCGGGTTTGCTGACGTGACAATGGCATTCCTTGTAATTATATTTTTTCTGTAACGTTTAGTAGGTTCACGATGGGTATACCAAATAGGTCCGAAATATGATAGTAATAAAAAAATGTTCTACAAGATTCCGGTAAATACACCTAATTTGTATGACATTTGATTAAAGATCCCACAAATATTATGATTATGGAGAAACAATTACTAGCAGCCACATATGCCGACATTATAAATATTTTCTTAGGAAGCATTAGTGGAGTTGTGAGGGCCAAATTCATCATTCGGTTGTTCTATATCTCCCATGTCATACATGTCTCTATGCGGAATATATATGAACTGCAATCTTCCAATCACTCTAAGAAGGATCTTGTACATAATATACCATTCTTGCTTGAGACTCCAATATATATGGTTCATCCTCTTTGTTATCTCCAGTGTGTAAAAATTAACCATATGATGACCATATGTATAATGCCTCGGACCTTAACTATGACCCGGACGGTCGAACGTGCATTCTGTCGAGTAAAATGCGAGATCAAGCCAAGGGAAGGCAAGATCAGTCGGGCCAATTAGTGTGGTAAGTCATGGGTAAGGAGCATTGAATAGGATCAAGTACATGGGTAAAAGAATGAATCTCCATCTGACGGGCCAAGCTTAGCTACGATGCGACTATCGGTAAACCCCAAGAACTAGTGTAGCTTAAGGAACCTTTGTTTTGGTTTAGGAAACCTTAAAGGGTCGGGAAAAACTTAGAGGGTCGAGGGAAATCGATCTCGGGTAGTCCAATATGAGAGTGGGTCGTGTATGGTCAAAATGATTGATTGGACAATGCGGATGAGTGACGATAGCTGGCATGCTCGGTCAATTCTGGCATGGAACGTATTATAGTCCTAAGCAAGCCTTGAATTGTTTCACGGACCCTCTTGAGATATTGGTGACGGAGAATGTCGTCTCAATGTTCTTGCGGACCGGTGATAAATAGTAGGTTTCGCCGAAATGAGAGAATGGACGGCCATGATTGAATAGTGGCTCAAGCTTATCCGTTAGGTCCGATGCTTATCTACATTCCGATAATCCTTATCCATTTAGGGTCGAGCTTATCCACTTTTGAATGATGATTATCCGAAAAACTCGAAAGAACCAATCAGAGGCCGATTAGTGTCCTGAAGCGCCTGTGGGACAAAATCTGCCGCAATTTGATTCGTCCAAGGTCACCTCGTGCTTCCATGGCCGACATAATAGCCGACTTTAGGACCTTATAAATACTCCCTCCTCCGCCCATTTGTTCCTAGATCTAAAATAGTTAGAAAATCCCAGTTCGCTGAGAAACCTTCGGAAGCCTAAACCGCTCGGAAAATCCAAGTGAGTCTCAAGTCACGATAAGTAGCACGTGAATAGGATATTTAATTCACTTATTTCCTTAATTCAGCTTAGGAGGTTAATTTTAATTACTTATCTTAATTATTTGCTTAATCCTTGATTAAGATAGTTAATTAGGTTTATTAATTGTTAATTATGATTAGTAATGGCTAATTAGGATTAGTATTTCCTAAGCATGATTAGGGTGAGCTAAACAAGGATTAGTAGTAATTAAGTACGATTAGTTGTTTGATTAGTAAAGTTTTTCATATAGGATGGAATGCATGATAGTATGTGAGTCTGTTGTCATGTTAGTTAGTCAACTAGCATTAGCCGGATCTTGTTATTCCACCCATAGGCTGTGCGTCGCGTGTAACTTCGTTCCGTTATGACATACGAATGCTCGGGGCTGGTTCGCTACAGACCAGGCGCTAAATGACGATGTAGTATAAGGAATGACGATCTTCTTTAGACTCTGTGTCTATGAGTGTGTAGGCCATTGCCTCGGGATAGCATGTATTCGTAGAAGGCCTTACCTAGGTTATCGGAAGCATGCTTGCATTAATTGTCCGCTGCATATTAGGAATTTGAGTCTGCATGCATTATACATTGTGCATTACATTTTGCTTGCATTGTGTGTTGGGTGTCATCTTTGATTGTGCGTTGCTTGTATAACTCGTACTTATTTTTGTTAGCTCGTAGTATTATTGTGTGTTGATTTCTGCTTAGGGGTAAGGGTATTAGGTTAACTCTATCTAGATTCGGGGTTCACTAAGTAATGCTAGATTACTTATGACGCTACTTATTTTGCAGGAAACCTTAGTTGACCAGCCTTGTAGAGGGCGCAAGAGACTTAGGACGAACCGATGTAGGTTTTACAGCTTTTTGTAAAATTCTTACTAAGCATATGATGTATGGTTTTCAAAGAGGATGCGAAAACTATATGCGATTTGGTATATATGTATAAAGACTCAAATTTCTAAAATTTATATGGTAGACCGACTGATATTAGTCTTTTCTGACTTACACAACACTCGTGTGCAATACGGGTTGAAAAGCCTTAGGCCATGTTCGAGAGGCTGGACACTTACGGTTTGACGACTCGGGCAAACGAATTTGTTTCGAAAACCTGGGTTGGCCGACTGCGGGCGTCTATCGTGATGCTCCTATTTTGTTTATATTTTAATAGCGGGATAGGGTGTTACAATATGCATCTATTTTATATCCTTTTACTGTAAGAGTGCCCGCCCACTTACACTTGAATATTACAACTTTGAAAACTTCATGGTAGTTTAACTCTATAACTTTGATCAGATTCCGATAGTAAGCTACAGTTCCCTTTCTTGGGTTAGGATCACGAGAACTAGCATAGCTCGTAGTCTCAGTAGCCACAAAAACACCACTATTTTGTGTTTTCAGGTTTGATTCTCTTTTTGTTGTCCGGAATTTGAAAACATTGACATCATAAGCTTTATACTTTAAAACATTTTCAGATGGACCCAGAGCTAAGCATCATATCATCAGTTAGCTCATCTAACTCATTTTGTCTTTACTTTCTACTTGATTCATTTTGCAAAACTAAGATGCATTTCTCTGTCAATATCGATAACACGATTCCTCCTGCTTTGATGAGATTGTTTATTCAACAACTCGGTTTTATATTTCCTAAACATACAATAACCATAACGTCTACATTAGTGAATTTCAATAAAACATAAATAAAATTAGTTGTTCTTGAATAAGAGAACTTACTCCCGTAGGTGATCTAGTAGTTGGCAGTTGACCAATACATGTCGATGTGCTTGTTGCCGCTCTACATGATTAAGAGTATAAACTTTACCCGCTCCAACAACTATTCCAAGGTTTGGAAATAAAAGTAAAAGTTCTGAATTTGGGTTTATGCTAGTCTCAGCTAGAGGTCGATCATCAACCCGGCCAATCCGAGTAAATCGTGTCTCTATATCATCGAGATACATTGAGCAAAATGTTACACACTCATCAGCTAAATATTGCTCACATATAGAACCTTCAGGCTTAGCGCAATTTCGAACATATCATTTGAAGTGTCCTAACATCATGTGTATATAATTGAATCTAGTAAGTTTCAGTTTCGTATATATATATATATAAACATAAAATGGGAAAACCTCACCTCTCGGTCGGATACATCCAACAAAATGGAACGGTCCACCGTATTTTGCCTCTTCGGTGAGATGTACTACTAAATGCACCATCACCGTGAAAAATGATTGAGGAAAAAAACCTCCATACGACATAAAGTTACTAAAATAATGTATTGTAATTTATCTATCTCATCGGTATCAAGCACCTTTGCAGATATATCTCTCAAAAACGACAAAGCTCAACAATTGTTGATGTCATGTTTGTTGGTAACAGATTTCAAATCGCAAGTGAAAATAGATTTCTCATTATTACATGAAAATCGTGGCTTTTTAAGCATGATAGCTTTCGACCATTGACATCAACACAACTTGATAAATTAGAAGCATAATCATCCGGAGTTTAACATTCTGGAAGACACTTAAAAAAGTGTCTTTCGCTTGATTGTTCAAAGAAAAATATGTTGCTTGATATTTCTCATTATCATCAGGCCACAAGTCAGAACGTATACCTAGCTCACGAAAGAATACTCAAAAAGACAACTTTAGAGAATACTTTTTTTCTTCCACTAATAAGTACCACATCTTCCTGCATCACGTTGCTTTCTTTTTTTTCCCAACTCCAACTAAACCATTTTTCTTACCAAGAGTAACATTAACTTGTTCTAGTTGATGAATAATAGTAGAACCTGTCAATGTTACTGGCGGAGATCTTGTTTCTACTTTTCCGTCGAAATGTACCATGTTTTGACGAAAGCTATGATCCCGAGGAAGAAAACGTCGATAACCAATTAAACAGTTTTTTCATGTCGTAAACATTATCCACATGATAGCTACTCGCATGTTAAATGTTTGCTTTGTGGAAGCATCTAGCGTTTTAATTCCATAATCACATAACTGCTTCAAGTCTTTGATTAGTGGCTGCATATATACATCGATATCATTACCATGAATGTGTTTCCAGGAGATAACCATATGGAGGATCATTGATGTGTGATTCATTGACATCCACTGTAGTGACCCTTGCTTAAGGGTAAATGGCCGTACAAGGGATGATCAAGAGGAGACCAAGATGAACTTAAAAAGAATCTAAAAACCATTAAGGATAGATAATAAGTAAGTTGGACGAGTCAAAATTAGTTTGGATCGGGAGAATTTTGAAAAGAACAATGGTTTGGTGAGATAATAGTGATTCAGGCGAACGATGATTAAAGTATTACCAATCCGAGCGACAACGACCATACCACATTATACAAGCCGCAACCTTTGATCAACCATTGACCAAACATCGACCCTTGACCAAGTCGTTGACTGAGAAACTTGGAGCCAAAGTTTAGAGAGTTGGAGCCAAATTTCTTGTTGCTTTGAGCCAAAGTCGTCGGAGAAATGTGTCGCCACCGTTCGCCATGCTTGACAGTTGTCCCGTGAGGTGTCAACACTCGCCAATATCTAATACCTTGGAGCGCAAGGTAAATATGCCTATAAACACTCGATTAATCCCGTGTCATTTAAAAGGAAGAGAGGGAAAACACTGAAAGGCTGCTACGGAGGAATTGTTGTGATCGTGAGCAATATCCAAGAATTCTGATTGAGGAACGTCAAGCATAATCAAGAAATGATCGAGAAATCTGATAGTCTGTTTTCTTTGAATCATTCCCATGATTTAGTTTTCGTCTAGAAACTATTTATAAGGGTTGATTTTGAGTTAACCGTCAAGATTGAAGGCTATTATTATAATGAAGAGTCGTTAAATCAAGATGAATGAAGTTGAGATGAGCCAAGGGAAGTTGAGTTGGGATCATAGTTAGGAAGTCATAAGATGTTGAGATCGTTGCTAACCTTAAACCTTTAGCCGAATCTCTGTGAGTCTTGAAGCGTGTGATATGGCAGATGATAGGTTTGGGTGTTTTTTTATTTTTCCACAAACACCATTTATATTAAGTTATCGGGAAGAGACTCTCCGCTAGAGAGAGCCATTCAGGAACCGATGTGCTTACATGGGAGAAAAGACTGTTTCAAGGCCAAGCTTTTTTAGCTAAACTATCTGCTCGAGTATTAGAACTACGAGGAAGAAATCTAATATTGAAAGAAGGGAAAAAACAAACTAAAGATCGGTAAGAAGCCAATTCCGCTACGAATGTCGGCCAATCGTCTTGGTTGTTTAGGATAGAAATCAGGTCTGAGCAATCTGAAGCAAAAGTACTAGAAGTATCGCCAATGGAGATCATGCATTCCATTGCCCATAACAAGGAGTCAAATTTTGCATGGAGCGGTGATAAGCTTCGACGAGCACTCTTGAGCCCAAGATGGAGGATTGAGTCTTGTCGAACAAGGACCCATCCATGCCCGCTAAGAGAGTCATCGGCATGCCATGAAGCATCAAGTTGACTTTCAGAGAGACGGGTAAGCGGGCTCTGAGAGCTTAGAAAAAAAATTAGGCAGATGTGTGCATCTTCTTTTAGAGTTGCATGTTTCCACACCGCTGCCTCTTTAAGTGCCAACGCCAAAGTTTCGGGGGGGGGGGGGAGGTTCCCTGAAGTTCTCAAAAACAAAACGGTTTCTACTTTTCCAGATATACCAAAGTATCCATGGAAAGAGTTTCAATACCTCCTCTCCGATTTCAAATTCTCGCCCACGCCAAAAGAGAAAGACAAAATTATAGAAGAGGGAATTTCTAGGGAAAATATTCCCTGAGGTAGGAATAGGCGATAATGCTTGTCTCGACGGTGGACAATGAAATAGAAGATGATTGATTGTTTCTTCTGTTTCTCCGCAACGAGGGCATCCTTTATCCGTACCCATATGACGATATGTAAGTCTTTGACAGGTAGCTAGACAACCAGAGATACATTGCCACGCGAAATGCATAAGCTTCCGCGTAGTTTTAAGCTTCCATACTTGTGCCTGAAGTGCCGAAACACCTGGTCCCTGAAAAGGGGGGCCACAAGTAGGACGAGACAGATCTCTCGCAGCCCAATATCCTGACTTAACAGGTATTTATGTGGGTGATTGATTGCTTGCTTGGTTGTGTGCGTTTAGGGTGAGTTCTAGATATGGTTTGATTACATAGTCTTACATTCATTGATTGATTTCGTGAATTTAATGAGTATTGAATATTAATTGATGGTGTGAATGGTAGTATTAAGCCGTATAAGTTATCATTTAGATTCTTATATGTAAAGGCTTATATATGAGAGGTTGTTTAGGTAAGGATATTGATGATTCTATGTGTTTAATTAACCATATGTCTCATAATATCTTGAAGTATTGGGTCTTGATACATGGTGCTCGTGTTTGGAGTCAGAGTTAACCATAAGCGTATCAAGACAGTGATATAGCTGTCCTTCATTGTAGGTCGTGTAATACAGGATCAAATATGAAAAGAACTTTAAATATCAATGGATTCTAAAGAGCAGATTCATAGCTAAGATTTCTTGTTCTTTTGTATCAATGGTTCAAAAGAACATAGAATTCAAAGACTTTAGAAGAGAAGAACTTCTATGTTTTATTCATAAACCAAAAGCTGCATTTACAAATCCATAGAAGTAACCTTAAATAAGACTTAAAACCCTAGAAAGCAACACCGTCAAAGAACGAAAAGTAAATAAGAAATAACACCAAAGCCCAAGTAAAAAGCCCAAACAAAAATAAGAAAGATAGACCAATATCAAACACGTAAAGCTCAAGTGTGTTTGATAAGAGAAGATGCGCTACATCAGGTCTCTTGGGTGAGAAAAAATTTGACCTCGAATTAGCATTGTCATCCTGAACCACTAAAGGAATCTCCTCATGAAACAAACCAGCAACATCGTGGAGAGAGTTAGGAAAAGCTAAAGCTGCATTTGAAGAAGATGACATATCCATGGTCGTCGGCGGAGCCGACATCGTATCCGTCTCTTGAGTAGCAGCCAAAAATTGTGATCGAGTACAATACTTAGGAGGTTTGTGTTCCCCGACCTTTTTGGTAGCCTGGTCCGCAACTTTTTCACAGAAACTCTTGTTTGAAGTCTCTTGGAAAGGCAATAATGGGATGCGTTTTTCTTCAAATGTGAAGCTGTAAGTGTTGACAAAGCCATCATGCATTCTGCGTCTATCATATTGCCATGGACTACCCAAAAAGATGACACGCATCCATGGGAATGACATCACACCAAAGTATATCCTTGTAATTTTCTCCCTATGAAAACAATACACGGCATCACTTAGAAATACGCTTATCTGTTTTCGATTGTAACCACGCCAAGCGATATGGAACTGGATGCGGTTCAATAGACAAGGCGAATTTATAAACAGTCTCTTCTGAAATGGCATTGGTACAACTACCAAAATCGATAACGAGGCGAAAAACTTTTCCACGTATTGTGCAAGTCGAGCAAAGAATGTCCGTACGCAGCCAAGGCTCTTCGAGACTATTGGGCATCAAGAAGCTTCTACGTGTAATCAACCTGCATATCCTTTTCCTCATCCTCTACAGCCTCATCGTATATCGGGTCATCTCTGATGAAGAGCCCTCATCTCCCTTGATGAGGACAATTAGATTTTCTATGCCCTTTTTCTCCACATCCAAAACATTTAGCAAGACGGTTACTACGATGGGCAATTGTACCTTCGCCTGCGTCAATTGCTCGTGGCGGGATAGGTTGGTGAAGAGTAACCTTTGTTTGCTTATTGTTTCCCAAATCAATAAAAGAACCTCCACATTGACCTGTTGTTGAAGAATTCCATGAAGAAGAAGCGTTAACGGCTTGTTTTTTGATTAAGAGAGCTTGCTGGTGAGCTTCAGATACCGAAATGGGGTTTACTTGGAGAAATGAATTCTGTAATTGTAGACGCAAACCACCGATAAATCTAGAAACCAATTGTTCTTATGTTTCGTGTAGTAAGTTACGTGACATCACGTTGGTGTCGAACATGATCCCTTGCAAACGAGTTATCTTCAACGTCATCATCCTCATCATCAACGTCTTTTGAAAAGTTGTCTTTTGTTGTTGCAAGAACACGGTTGTCGTGAGCTTGAGCAAGAGTTCTCACCGCCGCTTCCATGGTGGTTCAAATCGTATCACCAAGGCTTTGCTGAAACTCTGTCATCATCTCTCTGAACGCCAAGGTCTGCTCTTCGAATGTTGCTTGAAGACTCTTCTTAGGTGGCATGATTAGGATCGTTTTGTCTTTGATACCTACTAATGCAGGGAACAAATATGAAAAGGACTTTAGATATCAATGGATTCTAAAGAGCAGATTCGTAGCTAAAATTTCTTGTTCTTTCGTATCAATGGATCAAAAGAAGAGAGAATTCAAAGACTTTAGAAGAGAACAACTTCTCTGTTTTATTCATAAACCAAAAGCTGCGTTTAAACATCCATAGAATTAACCTTAAATAAGACTTAAAACCCTAGAAAGCAACACCGTCAAAGAACGAAAAGTAAATAAGAAATAGGAACAAAGCCCAAGTAAAAAGCGCAAACAAATTAAGAAAGATAGATCAATATCAAACACGTAAAGCTCAAGTGTGTTTGATAAGAGTTAATGCGCTGCATCACCGTGCTATCGTGGAGTATTGTTTAACTTTGGTAACTCGATCTACACGTAGTGCGAAGGGCTCGGAGAGATTGGGTTAGCTACCCTAGCTGATGCAGTCTACACGACGGTGTAGCGTTTGGTACTGATGCTCTGGTTACATGTCTTTGTAGTTGTAACTTGGGAGTTCACAAGAGTGTGTATGGTGTGGGTGAATGTGTGGTGTGGGTGAATGTGTGGTGTGGGTGAGTGAAGGCAGCATATCAGGCCCTATAAAACTTATTTAAATATGGAGTCAAAATTGCATGTGCATGTTTTTGTAATTGCTTCGGCAAGCTACCTTTCGTTGCTATTCTCTGATGCGTGTTTCGTGTTAGAATTATGGGATGAAGAACTAATATCTGTTACAGGGAATTACGAGCTCACTAAGTAATGTTAGATTAGTTATGACTCCATTTTATTCTGCAGAAAACCTTAGTGGGAGCCATTAGAGAGATGCTCAGGACATAGGAATGTAAATATAGAGTTATTGGTTTTGCAAAACTTAGTGATTTCGATTCTTGTTGGATTTGAGCGTGTATGCTCAAGGGCCCATTGTTAAAACGTTTGGATACTTGTTGTACGAGAACTTATATGTTATAAAATATTATTTTCGTATAAAGAGTGTGTTTCATTCGATATTAGTCTTGTCCAGACTAACACAACTTGCGATCATGGCAAGGGTTGAAAACCCTCAACTTGCAATTTGAGGGATTCTTCATATGGATGATTCGGATAAGGGTCTAAATGCGTTTGGAACCTAAGTTAACTCGTCTATATGAGCTATCAACGTAGCGTTTTTGGCTTGCCCTTGGTTTGTCCGACCATAGAGCAATTCAGGGGCGTTACATCCACGGTGGAAAGTTATAAGGAACTAGTATCACTGGCCAGATGCTATACTACTACTCATAGTACCAAATGGGTAGAAACCATCATTTGCTAAACCAAGTCTGACATTTCTTGGATCAGCTGCGAATTTGGTAAATTTTTAATCAAATGTCTTCCAAGTCTCTCCATCTCTTGGATGTCGAAGTTTACTATCATTATATTAGCAGTTGTATGCCATCTCATGTGGGTAGCTGCTTTCGATGACATGAATAAACATTGCAGTCGTGGCTTTAGAGGAAAATAACGCAAAATCTTTGTAGGAACTTTATTTTTCTTATTCTCTGATCCAAAAACCATACTCTGCGAAGAAATGTTATCTTTCCAACAAGAGGGTTTACAAACTTTGCGAATCTCCCTTTTTAAATTTGCATCCCAATATAACATGCAATCATTTGGACATGCGTTAATTGATTCATAAGTCGTTCCTTGTTTTCGAATAACCTTTTCATGTCATTAAATGAAGCTGGTAATTTGGCATGTGTAAATGCATCTTTCAGCAAATCAAGCATCATAGATATCTCCTTGTCACTAATTCCACACAAACATTTGATATGGTACAACTTCAATATGAAAGACAACTTCGTGAACTTATTACTTCCCATATATAGCTTTTGGATAAATTCAGCAAACAAATCATCAAAACCTTCTCCTTTTCCACAATTTCCACTTGAAGTTGATGGTATATCAGTGTCCACAGGTTGATCACACGATCCAGGTACGTGTTCACCAGACAAATTCGAATTAATATCGGTGAAAAGATCATCCAAGAGATTCAAAGTTGAATCTAAATCAGCTCGATCAATATCAGAAGGTACTCTTGCATTCCCTGTGACACATATATCCTCTCCATGTAATACCCAAGTTGTATAAGAGCTTAAAAAGCCAATGCACATCAAGTCACATTCAATATCTTTTCTTGACTTCATTTTTGTTACATTTAACGAATACATGGACACTTCATCATTTCTGCATTTGATTTATATGAATCCAAGAAATTTATCACTTCTAATATTGTATTCTTGAGATAAACTTGGTTTGTCTATCCATGACTTATCCATTACAAAACCTAAAAACATATTCTCACAATTTGTAAGCTTAAGAAATTCAAAAAAATAATATTAAAGTTCAAACAAGAGAGTAATAAAGAGAAGGGTATTATCATTATCTCTACTCAAAAGACTGTAAAATTAAGTCACTCGATTTTCAACTGTTCCCAATACTCTGTTCATCATACAAATACAATTGTACCTCTATAACTCATTTCAAAATTTTCATTACCGCTAGCCTAGTATTGTGTCAAACGACAACATAATCTTTTCAGAGATTTGATTTGGAGAAGCGTGATCCAATTAATAAAGAACTAAATAGAACTTTGTTAGAAAATATTGAAGAGTCGCGTCTCCATGTCCTCTATATTTATCTGTTCTCATCTTCGCTCATTGAGACACCATAACCCTAGAAAAACTTGAAGAGAAAACCGTTTACCAGTGCACAAACTTTTACAGTCCAATCTCCTAGTCACAGTCCCATTTGGAGTCGGTGATCTTATATTTCTTCTTCAGATTTAACTCACAACCTGTGGATTTCACTTTATATGGTATGGATTAGAGTTCAATTCTCATTATCTTAGGGTTTCTATTGCCATTGCCGATCATGTTAACCCAATTTTTTTTTTCCGTAGATGGGGGAGGTTGATTTACCGGACCGATTGATTGCTTTTGGAGAAGAACCGCTAGGCGAAAGGGTTAATATGCCCACCATATGTACTTGCTATTTGATCCATCATAGATGAGCCTTAGGCATCTAAGAAAGAACATGTAGGCTCATAGAAGGGCTCTGGTTTAGATACTAGGTGAACTAATCAAACTTGATAATAATGCATGTTTATGTTAAAGATCTCTTGGCTTCTCCGGTTATTCTTAGCTATAGGCATAGGGAGTTTCATGGCACGCCCACCGGTTACTCTAAAATCATAGTTTGAGTTCGAGAACGGTGCGATAACAACCTAGCTATTTCTAGATCTACTATCATCTGTTTCTTGAGAATACCCCAAGCCTGACGTTTTTATTATCTTGTTTCACAACCATCCAATCGATTGCTATTGCTTACTTTTTGTTTCTCTTTATTTTCATAACTGTTTTACTTAGCTTAATTCAAAACCTTAGTCTATTGCGTGATCCGAGAGCTTTGTGAATTCGATCCCTAAGTGCTGCAAATGACCTCTTTATTTGAGAGAGTGGTCTTAGGATTAATTTGACCTATATCAGGTACTCCTGTCCAGTTTTCGTTAAAGGAGTTTAAGATAGTTACCGGGCTTCCGTGTGGCAAATCCGAAAGTCTTAAAAAGAAGAAGAGAGGGACGGGTGGAGAGCAGATCCTTTACTACAGTTCTTTGTTTGGCCTTGAAGAAGATGTTACTGTTGAGAGGGTTATTACAATGCTAAAAAGGGTGGTAACGGATCGGGATATAAGGTTGTGATATGCTTGTTTGGCTCTGGTTGATGGTTTCTTGTTACCCACCTCTCATTACCCGAAAATAATGAAAGATCAAGCAAAAATGGCTGAGGATCTTAAGGGGTTTCTGTCATACCCTTGGGCTCGTCTCTCTTTCGAGATGATGATGATTTTCATTAACGAGAGGGAAGTTGAACAGCTCTCCACTACGTGTGTGGCAGTTCAAGGTCTTCTATACGCTTTGCAACTCGTTGTCTTGGAAGCATCCCCCGCCATATAGGAAAGCCCTCAAATAGATGAGTTTGCTGGGTCAGACTCAGATGAAGAGGCCGCCGTTGAAGTAGGTTCTTGTCAGGGCGTTGCCCTCAAGCTTGGCAATGCTAAAGATGTGGATGCCAAATGCGAGGTAATGTTTTTTCACAATAAGTCGATAACATTTTGGTTACCACCATAGCATTTGAGTTATAGTTTTTAATAGCTTTATTATCGTAATTAAAGTTGCCACTAGAGTTATCCGATAATATTTTTAAATATGATGTAACTATTTATCATGATAACGATTTCATTAACATATTTTATATGGTAACTATTACTTGCAGTATCATGTTGATCCAATTATATTCCCCGATTCTCGGTTGAATCCCAAAGAAGATTTAACATGGTCTGACGACGAAGATGATGTTAAGGTTGAGAACATTGTGAAGATGGCTGAGGAAGGCAAGTTCGAATGAAATGTTTTGTGGCGGGTGTATCCCATCTAAGATTGTGGTTGCGTCTAAAAAAAAAAAAAGGTGGCAAAACCAAGGTGGTTCGTGGCAGGAAAACACCATTCAATGCTAGATCAGCTACTAGTCTGAGGAGAAAGCATCAAAGTCCCATTGAAGAGGAAGGTGAAGGGTCTGGTGGTGTAGATCTCGCTGCTTTGTCCTGCATGATTGATGACAAACTAAAGGCACAAGCCAAGAGGATTATCAAAGGGTGATTCATTGGTTTCCGGAAAATTTGATTGTTGATTCTGGTAATCTCAAAGGTGCTGCTTTTGGGGAACATGGTCCTCAAGCTAACAAGGAAGCCGCCGATGCTGATGAAAATGCCAATCCAGTTCCTCTCCGGAGTCCAAAAACAAAATTGCTGATGCGAATGTTAACCTCAATCCACCGTCGAGTCAACCCGTACCTATGCAGACTGATTTTACCCTTCCGTCTTTTCACGGAGACCAAGCTATATCTGCTGTAGACGACGTTGTTTCTTTCTACAACTCGGTGGATGTACCGGACGGCCAGTCTTGCGGGGGAACAAATTTTAATAATGAGAAGGAATTTCAGGTTAGCGGATACTAATGATATCGGGTTAATTCGTTGAAGAATTTTTTTTTCTTTCTTAATCACGCCTTTGCGCAAGGCGACGTGGGGATGAGAAATGATACAACCACAGACGAACGACCAGGTTATATCGTTAGCGGATACTAACGATACTGTGTTAAATTGTTTTGTACCTAATAATATTCTAACTTATTCACGTTGGCATTGTAGGGCGACGTTGAGATGGGAGATGATATTACCACAGGCGCGGACGACCAGTTGGAAAGATAGTTAAGTTTGTTGTATTACTTATAAAGATAGTTAAGATTAGTGAAATCTTACAAGTTTTTTTTGATGAAATTAAATGATTCTCATCCCTAAACGTTGTTACTTGTTAGCGTACTTAGACGTTAACAAACCAAATATCCGGGCATTTTAACCTTCTTCTTTTCACCAATTCGGTTCTATCTCTTCTAATTTCCAAATGTTGTCTTGGTTGTAGGGCAAATCTGACATGGGAACCATGTTAGATAATAAAGGAAGATGAAAAAATAGTTAACACGGTTTTGTAGTTGTCCTGTTGTCAATGCTTGTTAATTGGTAATCATACTATTATCGGGTAGTTTTCTATAAGATCTGCGGGGAACGAAAATTTTTTTTGCTTTGATAACATACTTATCCGGTAACAAATTACTATTCTTTTTATTGTAAATTAGGTCAATAACATTTCTGCTTATCTTATACATGTGTGCTTACTAATTTATATGTGCTTATCTCCCATAGTGGTGAATTAGGTCAGCGCTACCCTAGAGCCTCCACCGTCCTCCTGTCGAAGTCTGATATAACAGAAGTTAGTTGACTAAATTTCTTATTGCCGCGGTTTTTTATTTTTATAAATCAGCACTCAGTTACCGGTTTATGGTGGTTTAACAATTCATGATACTACTCGTGGATTTGATGTTGCACCAGATCGTGTTGAGGTATGTTAGAAGTTTAATTATCTTGTTAAGAGAAACACACTTGTGAATCTATCTGCCAGTTAATGTTCTAATCTTTATTTTTGCTTGTAGATTAGTGGAATTCAAGTCCATGTTTCATTGAACCCCGTCATTCAGTTGAAACCCAGTTCAACTGTCTCTGTTGTCGTTCCACCAATCGTTGTACCCATTCCACTTGCGGTACACGCAGAGGTTAATTTTTTTTTGCCTCTTATCGGTAATTTTATTTGTAGCTGCTAAAGGTTTAAATGTCCCGTTTCAGGCTGGTGACGATTTTCCTATATATTCTTCCCAACACCAAACACGTGTCAGCGAGGAGGTTTGTTACTAGTTTATTATTTTTGGTTGCACTTGTTAGGAAACTTTCTTGTTAACCTTCAGAGGCATTCTATAATTTTGTTGAATCCGCAAATAAATTTTCTATTGTTTTATGCAAATCGTTCCAGCTCAACCCGCTATATCTAATGCTTCCCTGAGCCAGTAAATCCCTTCGAAGGTTGTTTATTTATTTTTTCATTTTAACCTTATAGTAAAAATCATTATTAGATACTAACGACGGTACATACGCAAAAGGATTATTATCCTGCTATTATACTTAGGCATCTTGGTAAAAAAATTTTAATAGGTTGTGGATTTTGCTTCTGGAGAAGCTAGTTTCTTACCTACTCAACATGTAATAATTGTTCTTCTTTGCTAATTTTAATTCTGACATTCAACATCTCTCCACTGAATAGTCTCTAGTTTAGTATCTTCTTACACCTGTTTATTTCCCTTTTTCAAATATCGATGATTGATAACGCTCATCAGGATTCAGATGAGGTAAACAAAATTTTTTCCACGTGTTTTAAATTATTATCTTTTTTTTAACCTCGTTAATTTGCTTTTTTAATATTTTCTAGGACTTTACTACGCCGCATAAGATCACTATTCTCGATTCCAACATTCAGCTTCGCCGAGATTCAGCGTTATATGCCAAACTCCAGCCGTTGGCTGCCATGCTCCCTTACCTCTTCAAACAGTCTAACTCGTCAGTTGGTCCTATCTTACTACACCCTTTCCCGCTTGATCGCCTGCATAGCATCCCTCAGGTCTCCTCTCCCTTTGATTTTGTGTTCTCTCTGTTTTCCTCATACATGCTCATGCTGCCGGTGAGGTTGAAGAATGCGTGAATTTGGATGTTGCCACTTTGGATCAAGAAGTTAAAAAAATCGTCTCCACTATAATATTGTCTAGGGTTGTATCCTAAGTTATTTATTATCGAACTATCGACTAACATACTCAGTTTTTCTTCCTTTCGCCTTTTGATATGTTTGAACTGAATTTCCGGCTTTATTTTGTGTATGGTATTTTGCTTATGTTTATCAAGCCGTAATACTTTTATTAATTCCATATTGTGATCACCCAAATTATGTTACCGTGTAGCACAGTCAGTTAATTGTATTAGTTGCTAACTACAATCAAAATCATACGAGGTTTATTGTCAATTACTCCATAACTTTCGTGCTCTGGTAGATCCTAAAAATACACTTTATAATTGTCTGATTACTGCGCACTTGATTATGTTACCATGTAACCAGACGTTTAGTTAATGCCAACATTTCTTACACTCCTATGTGATTGGAAAAGCTTCTAGGTTGTTACCTCTTTTTTTATGTTTTGTTTGTTGATAACAAACAATGCAACAGTGTTATGTTTTTCCATCCAACCATTGGGTTTTTTGTACCGTAACATTTGCATTATATTCTAACACAAAACATAATCGTTGTGCTTGGTTATTCAGGTCTAGTCAATTATCTATGTATCTATCACGGTACTTGCTAATATTTTTATTAACACACCCTTCGTTACTGAAATTTACCCGTAATGTTTTGATCCACATACTAAACCAGATGTTATCCATTAACATATGTATTAAACTAAAACGTACGCTTTCAAATTTCTCATAACTCTAACCCTTGGTGCTTTTGGTGGGTTTGATCTAATAAAAAATACTTGATAATATGTTTATCACCGCAGACTCAATTATGTTACCTTGTAACTTGACATTGATTTTTGTGGTTTTGTGCTTTTTTTGTTCTGATCTAACCAGATGGTATCCTTTAACATAAGTAATAACATACACAAATAATAAGGTGCTAACTCTAATTTACAACATATGATTTCAAATTTCTCATAACGTTTTGTGATTGGTGGATCTGAGCCAATCAATTATCAATGTGCGCTAAAAGATATGTTATCATTTAACAAAAACACTTGATAATATGTTTATTACCGCACACTCAATTATGTTACCTTGTAATTTGAAGTTGTTTTTGTACTTTTCGACTTTTGTTGTTTTGATCTAAGCAGAGGTTATCCTTTAACATAATATTAACATACACGAATGATTAGGTGCTAACTCTGATTCACAACAAATGATTTCAAATTTCTCATAACCTTTTGTGATTTGGTGGATCTGAGCTCATCGATTGTCAATGTATGCTAAAAGATAGGTTATCATTTAACAAAAGATTTAACATACTTTTCCACATTGATACAAGGAGGTTTGATGGGGATCGTCCCGATTGTAATATTATATTTGTAGGATCATAGTCCGTATGTATATACATTGAAATTTTTTCTGATCATCCTTCTTCATTATTTTCACACATTCCAAAGGTCTAACGTTCCTGGCACCATCCTATCAAACCTTCCATTACCAAAAAAGTCCCTTCACTCGCCGGAAAATGTCTCCTTATCCCAGCTAAGGACCCTACAACAATTTACTTGGTTGTAAATTAATATTACTTGTTAAGGAAGTTGTTAATTGCTAACTTATATGTTACCGCGATGGGTCCTCTACATGTTGCGCTATTATGCCATATCGCCCTGCATCTTCAGCAACGTTTGGTAGATGTTCTCTCTGAAAGAATAATAATTTCGTTAGATCGAATTCTTTACATGACGAATATCCGTTAACGATAACGTTACTAATAAACATTATAGCGAACATTACCTTGAACTCTCCCCTTGAGAAAAGTCTTCTTTTCTGTGGCCATCCAGGTGGCCTACGCACCTAAGGTGGTGCAACCTTCCCACCTCCGACATCATTTGGGGAAGGTGCCAGTGTAACCATGTCGGCGATAGGCATGATAACACCTTTGTACGCCAATCTCAGATATGGAACTATGTGGTAGACGCCAACCATCGTCTCTACACATATCCTTTCTTTGATCGTGGCTTCTATAGCATGGGAACATGGAATTGTAAGGAGCTGAAATTCTCTGCAGGTGCATGTTCGCTCCCAAAGGTTTACCGTAAATGCCGAATCTTCTTTGTCTCGCACTTCATAAAATACATCACCAATCTTAAGTACAACATAACCTGCCCCTTTTCAAAATTTTCTGTGACCATCTCATTCACCTTTGGAGGTTAATGATTCCCCTCGAGCTGTGCAGCTTCTCGCCTAAGAGAAAACCATGTAATAAGAGTTGTTCGAAGAGTCTCTAGTAGTGATATTACTGGATAATCCCTTGCCATTGTTAAGACATTGTTTAGCGACTCCGCTATGTTGCTCGTCATGAAGTTGTACCTATCTACCACAAAATGTGAGCGCGTCCAATGTTTGAACCCAATGCATGTAAGGTAATCAGCACACGGGCCGTGCATTGCTCTAATCTCAGCAAATATGCGATTGAAGTCGTTTAGCCGGTAAGCCCAGGCCGCACTGGCTACCAAAAACTCAAACCCTCTGACTTGAATATTAAGAAAAAATTTCTCTTAAGATGGACAACGCAAGCGGCGTGTGAAGACATGTGATAGACCTGGAGATGCATGACCATGTGTTAGGGTTTATTAATAATAGATAATCATGTATCAACTAATCTAACTATTAGCAAGATACTAGTGTTATCATTTTCATAATTGTAAATTATGAAGATAACATTACTTTTATGTCGATAATTTACCATGCGTATGCTTGCATATATTGACAAGTGTCTTTCTGAAACAAAGACCAAATTTGGATCATCTGGTATAGCGTCTGTTAGCCTCTCCATGAACCATGTCCAAGCATCGTCATTCTCACTGTTCACTATTCCAAACGCAATAGGGAAAACTTGGAAATTGGCATCCTGAGCGCTTGCAGCAATTAAGCACCCGCCGTATCGCCCCCTCAGATGAGTCCCATCAATCAATATCACCTTCCTCATTTAAGCATAACCTTTGACTACAACATCTAGGGCGAAAAACAAGTACCTAAACCGCTCCACACCATTGTTATCTTTTCTGTATCAAGGGCCACTAGCGAGTTAGAGTTTGTTTCTAGCAGAAGTTTGAAATAAGGCTGAATCAAAGTGTAGCTTCCCATAGCAGAACCCATGGCATTGTCCATAGCTATTTCTCGAGCCCTCCACGCCTTCCAGTACGAGACATTTAGGTTGAATTCATTACGGATTATCTTCCTCAACTCATTTGGCCTTGGCCCCTACCAACTCCCAAGTACTTTGTTCTCCTTAATTTCACAATCACAGCTATAGACGCCTGCTTGTGAAAGTCTCCCTTGACGTCTACACTACAAGTGTGTTGTTGGGTTGCACATTTTGCCTCAAAACGCTCACTGGTCTCCAGTTTTGGTGCATAAACACGCCATGGGAAAGTATGGCTGACGCACACGGCCAGGAGAATGTTTGGGTAAGATTTGGCGTAAATGAAATGAAACTTTCTCCGTATTGCATGGATTGTCAGTTTAGTCGCACAATCTTCTTTATTTTTTAACAATCTGCCAATGAATAGATCATCTCCTTCGTAGTCGGCATCTTTCAGGGCTCGCTGCAAGTAATCTGCAATAGGTGTACTATTTGTTAGATAAAGTTTTTGTTACATGTTAACCTTTTACTAGCGAAATAGAATAGTAGCTACATGATAGCTACAAGATTCATAACAATAATATATTCATAAGTATACCAGAAAAACACATGCTACACTAAAATTTAGTTTCTAAACTTTGAATTAGATCCTAACATGTTTTACCTTCTTCTCCCGGATCGTCGAAATATGGTGGGGCGTCCTTGTCATACAACACTATTGGTACTGGTGTTTCTTTCAAATAGATATCTGCCATCTTTCGGTTAATCTAGGTTGCCAACACCATACCTTGTTCTTGAGTTACCTTACAAGGTTGTTAACTCTACTCATCCTTGGAGTATTTATAGGTGCCATACAGAGTGGTCTATCCGGGTTTGAGTAGTAGTGTGCCACCTCGTCTTGACCTGATTATATGACGGAGAAGACCATTTTTCAGTTGGTTTCCGTTAGTGTTAAGTAGGAACACATATATTATTTGCTAAGCTACACTTAACAAGATAACATACCTAGCTTGGCAAGACAATTGTTGCTAGATAATTCATCTTCGTCTATCAGCTCCTCACTTGAGAAGCATATACTATTCGTTGGTGTCTTAAATGTCGAGTCTGTTGACCAAAGCGCCACTACTGAGACATCGCCACGAGCTAGATCTTTGTTCCAATTGTCGAACAGAGCTCACACCTTGCCAATAACATGTTCTTTTTAAATCTTCTATGTATTCTTTGTCATCGTCTAACAATCTCAATGCACCACACGCATCTTTGAAGCTTCCATAAACAACTCCCCCAACTGTCTTGATCTCATCAAAACTTCTTGGTCCTCTTTGTTCATTCAACAAAACGCGGAGATAATAACCTTCTTCGTATTTCATAGGCACATAGTTTATTCTTCCGATTGAAAACCCTCTTTGTCTAAGATTAAACTGCTTGTCCTGTGAATCATAAGTGAATTTGTTTGGAATCTCAGCATATGTAAGTTTCCTAGCAATACCACTGACCTTGTTCAAATTCATCCATGCTATTAACATAGAAAGCTCTGCTGAATCACGATTCAGAATAATTTCTACTTCGTCATCACCCTTAAAATATATAAGTTGCTCCCCAGGAAGATGGAAAGATAGTTTCAACTGGTGTAGCCCGAAAGTGAATATCATAACCAAGAATCCTCCATGCAGCTTCACATGCAGAGACATACCTATAAATAATGATAGATAAACAACTACATCATAAAAACACAGTGGCATCGATTCTAAATATAGTGTTTTTGCATCGAAATAATGATAGATAAACAACTATATCGATTCTACAACACAGTGGCATCGATTCTAAATATAGTATTACAAAATTTACCTGCAATCGAAATAGTCTTGGACTTCATTTTTTGGCTGTTCTTGGTTTATAGTATCCTCAACATGTACTGAATCATTACCCACTCTGTCTTGCTGAGGTGGTTCAACAACAACAGTTATTTTGTCAGGTCCTTTGTGAACATATTTAAACAAATACCTTCCGGAACCTGACTGGTTACACCACTCCACGTTAATGTGTGCTCTGTAGCGTAACAAAAGGTGCTTGTTGTATGGAATAACATATCTGTTATCACATTTAAATCCGTTCTTCTCAATGTATCTTGATGATGTTCTTCTTCTGTAAACTGGAAACCCTTCTTTATCAATAGTAGTTGCCTCACGGTATGGCTTCGGAAAGTATTTAGAGCATTTTCTATTAACCATACACGGAGAATTTAGGTGCACAGCACCACATGGTCCATGAATCATCATGTCCTTGACATTTTGATATAGTTCTGGTTCCTCTTCTTTGTCAGGGATTTCAGCTGATATAATTTTATCAATATCTTCTGTAGTGGGGAATTTATAACTCGGATCCATGAAGAGTAGAATATGAGCATGTGGCAACCCTCTTTTCTGAAATTCTATGGTATACATTGCTGCAGGAATAAGCTGATTGTTAAGTTAAACATATGAAAAATAATCAAACTAAACATTAAGTTAATTGTAATAAAACTTACATGTAGAAGTCTTTCCCAACAGGTGTCTTTTGGTCAAATCTGTCATCAATGAATCAAGTTTCATCTTGAAAATTCTGCATATAACTTCTGGACGATCTTCAGACTTTAAATTACGGGCATCAACATACCTTTGAATCTCAGGTCACTTTGGATTACATGTGAAAGTGATGAACAGATCAGGAAATCCAAAATGCTTAGATATAGCCATTTCATCTAAGTAGTTTTGTCTCATGTAACTAGGACCACCAGTAAAGGAAGATGGCAAGTACATTTCCCTTCCTTGTTTATTCATATCAACATTCCCACCTTGGGCTACCTTTTTGACGTTGTTGTAATTTTCTACCCGCAAACTTGCCTGATTACACTTTATGTAACCAAGCCTGTTACTCTCAATCATGGTATAAGCGTCTACCATAAATTGTTGAAAGAGCCGTCTAGAATTTAAAAGAGTATGCGACTCACTTTTTCTTTCTTGAATACGGAAAGCAAAGAACTGCCTCATACTGATTTGCTTTCGAGGCTTCTTACTCTTAGTCCTACCAACTTTAACATGACCTTTCTCAATTCCAATCTTGTACCCATCCTCGCCATAAGGAAACAGTAAAGGGTACTGTAATGCAAGATAGGATAAAAGTATTTCCTTTATCCTCTGTAGTTCACTAGATTTTGCTTGCAAAACAATGTCATGATGATCCATTTTCAAATTAAAATCACCTAGAATCAATGCAGCTACTTCTGAAGCTGTAGGCACGTTATAAGTTCTGCCATCCTTCTCTCGACTACTGATAATCCTCATATGAAATGTATCATCTGGATTAGTGTTGAATCTGTCTCTGACAGTTCGAAATTTCTCAACTTATGGGTTGACTTCATTCAACATTTGGATGATCTTCTGGATTAGCTCTTTTCTTAGTGGTTGTTTCTTCTTATATTTGTGAGGGTCCTTGGATTTGCTGCATGTTTAGTTAAAGTTATTAGATTATACATTACATTGTCAACATAATAAATTAAAAATATCAAAAAATGTTTTAATAATAGAAAAACTCACCTCATAACTGTTTGCCTATTATCAACCTCATTTTCCGTGTCAACAATATATAGCTGTTGAAACTTAGGGGGTTTACCATTTGGAGGCTTCAAACTTCCCATTAAATGATAATTTTCTCCTTGGATTTGAAACATTTGAGGACCACGTCCTGGTGTGACACATCTATCAACTTTCCCACCCAGTGAAGTGAAGGAGAAAATCATGTTATAAGCTCTGACATTGTCTCTAAAATGTCTGCTTAGCTCATCATTGTTTGTTAGCAATGCAACCAATAATTCAGGAGTTTGGCGTATGAATGAAATTTTAACTTGCCCCTGACCACAACATAAGGAAAAAACAGGGGTCCTTACTTTTGACTGCTTGTTAATACGTTCATCATACCACATATAAGCTTTACAAACCTGACACTCATGAATTGGGTCGTCGTGGTCAATATACTCTAAAAAAATATATCAAACGTTTAGTTAGTATTTATAAAATATAGATATATACTTGAAATTGAACACAGGAAGACCATCAAGTTTTTTTTATGTCAATACCAGTTTTGTTTTCAGTGGCTTTTGATTAAGACTTATTTGGGTTGGTCTGAGTAGTTTTTGGTTTGAATGAGCATAAATCAGCAAAGATTTTTTGGAAGTTATTCTTCACAGCATGTAGATAGTCCAGCTTTTTCTGTACTTCTTCTAAAACTTTTGTATCATCAATTTCAACATCTGACTGTCCATCAGTATCCTCTTCAGCACTTGAACAATCATATATTTGTTCGTCTTGTTCTTCTGCAACACATATTAATAAATTGTCTGATTACTTAATGCGTGTAGCTGTTCAAAAAGCCATATTGTATATGAATGAAACTAACCTTCTGATGAACAATAGTATTGATCATAGTTCTCGCTGTCTAGTGCAGATTCCAAAATGTTGTCATGATTGCTTGCATTCGAAGTTTTGGATGATCTTGAGATTGGTGGAGAAACGAATGAAGAAGCAGGTAAAACTTTCTCATTTATAGTTGACTTATTGATTGGAGTAAGTGTTTTCGATATGTTATCAAAGCATCTGTCATTTATATTTTGTTTCTGTCTTGAATCTGCTAAATAATATTGAAATCATATGAGAAACATATTATAAGATATCATCTGCAAATTATAGTACTTATAAATGAACTGCAATATATATTACCATGATGTATATTTTGTTGTGTACTGCTAACAGGAAACTTGTGGGAAGAAGGAATCTGGAACGGACTACTTGATGATGAAGGTATGTTTGTAATATCATTGAAAAGTCTTCCAAAAATTTGCTTGTTTGGAACATGGGTTGGAATACTGGTGACACTCTGGTTAGGATTGCAATTTTCATTATCAAAATCAGGCATAGAACGTTTGTTAGACCCATTCTTTGGATCCTCATTTGACATACCATCTTTTATCTTCCTCATCCTGCATTACAGTATACAAAAAAGGAATTGTGTTAATAATGAAAAAGCTAGCGAAACTCTTTAAATAAGAATCACAAAGAATTGAATGTAGTATATTATAAATTGCTTGTGAATTCTTAACTTTCAAGGATTCAGGTAAGAATTAGGAAGACACCGTAATCTAGAAAAAAGATCATAAGATTTGCTTGACTGTGGCTGACGCGTTTATAATGTTTTGAGAATATATAGTTGTTGGCTAGAATATATTGTTAGGATATAATAACTTGCTAGCTTAAATATAGCTCACAAAATATCAATTGTAACTAACCCAATGTAGAAACCTCGTTTATTAGGCCAAGTACATTAAGATGAGTTATGATATTGAATCTAAATATATGATTTGGTTGTTTATAAGATTTTAAGAAATCGTAACCGGTATTAGGTATAATAATATCGTTTTTTTAGACGAAGTACATAGCAAACTGAATTGATTCACTGAAGTTATACTTGATTTGGTTGTTCAGCAAATTTCTATTGATTATCCAATGAAACAGTTTTTTCCCCCACCGAAATGTACAAATGTGTATTAATCAACAGTGGGCTTGTTTACCTGATTGAACTCCGAAGAAGGGATAGTTTATTAATCAAATATACTAACTTAAGTTGTACTAAACTACTTAGTTTAAAGAATTGTTTTTCACTAATCATGAAAACTGATTAACTCTATTTTGTATATATATAGATTTTACTGATGCAATATAATCGTTTTTTTCATTTGTAGGTTAATATCTACAGAATAAGATATGGATTAGGTGGGCAGAGTCTATGAAATTAAAAGGTCAGTTGATTCTTCATATAGCATATATTATAAAAATGAAAGTAATAGATAATATTTTTAAAAGAGAAGATCTTATTGATGATAGCGAGAAAGAAACACAAAATGAACCTAGATTGCCTACTACTAAGGGTAAATCATTTAGTCTGATATACCCTAAGTAAACATTATTAAACCAATACAAAAGAACAAAAACATCGAAAAAAACTAAACATGAATATCTTCTCTCCGACATTAGTCTGACTCCAATGATCTATTGGGAATGCAACAATCTGGTGCAGTGTAATCTTGTTCATTGGACACAGAATTGTCTTTTCCTACATCACTTTCCCCCAACCTCCTTCTCGTCTTCTTCCTTTCCAATCTCAGTCAAGCCATCGAGTTTCTCCAACTTAATTGGTTTCAAGCATGTCTTCTTGGTAGTAGAACATCTCTCCAAAGATGTATCTTCCACAGTTCTCTTGGAAGATGGAGTAGTCATGCCAGAAACTGACATTTTACTACCTTCACTACTGTTAGTGAGTAGATACATTGCCTGGAATAATTAAAAGTTTCAGTTCATAGTTATAATGTGTAGTAGAAAACAAAATCGATATAGATTTCAACCTCACTGCCTGAGATGAGATGATCAGGATTGATTGTCCCCTCTGAGTCATTAGGATCCTCAATCTTCACATTGGCAACACCTGACCAGATCTTACCAATCCTGTAAGTGTCATTACTTCCAGACAAATTGTCATTCTCGACACACACAAGTAGCTGAAACGTTTTTCCAACCAAGTTTTTGATAAAAGGAGGCGGTTTTGCAGGATCCTGCAACTGAATTATAAATGACACGATATAAGAACTTAATGATAAAATTTTGATTTGTTAATCTTATTCTGAATTGTTATTACTCACATCATCATCATACACGCCATCAAGCAGATCAAATGTTGTATCACCAATCATCTCGGTGGCAGCTCCATCAAACAGAATACATTTGATATCTCCTGTATGATCCATGACTCCAACATGCAACTTGAACCTATAACCAAATATTTTCTTATTTATTTTACTAATCAATATATATAAAGTGTAGGAATATATTATATATATAGTAATGAGAACACGAACCTTGGAAACACTTGTGTTATGTTAAGGTTGCATTTAGGACACCAAAATGTGAGTTCTTTAGGCTTAACAGAAATGGAGGTGTCGTTATTTTTCAACTCAACTTTCTTGCTACATTTCTTGCACCCAACATAAAACCAACCCATGTCACCATCTATTTTAAAAATGGTGCACATGATCTTGCATTTCTGAGCTTGAATAGGTGCAAGAGTATTAGTAAATCATCTAATAGGATATTAATTCCAGAGTAACGAACCAAAATACAATAATGATTAAACTTTATACCTCAGTGAAATCAAGTAAGCAGGATATTGATTTTTTAGGATAGTGTTCGAAGTAATCATCACTTCAAACAGACAATTCAAGCTTTGGTTTAGTCTCAGCAATTGTGAGTGCAAGACCATCTTTTGGCAAACTGTAATTAGCATTAGACTCAGAATCTCTACTATAAGTATACTTATAAGTGAATAACATTTTATAAGTGAAAAACATAGTAAAGGGTTAGTTATTACGTGTTCTTAAAGACTTCCACCTCTGGATACTCTGGATTAATGATGACAACTGAAGCATCAAAAGCATTTGTAATCTGGTTTTGCCCTATTACAGATGAAATGTATTTGTAAATAATGGTAAAGGCAAAACAATGTACTTCATAAACATTAGTAAATATAAGTAAGATAATGGTTTATCAGTTACTTCTAAAAGTACTGATTTTGGCAAACCTAATTAGGCAAACAACAATCCCACCAATTGAATTCTCACATGCCTGGCTTACTTGATTAGCAAATTTCCCCCACAAAGTACATGGCAATCGATCATTCTGACAGAAGTAACAATTAAACTAATGAAATAAATCTTTCTATTTACGCACATTTCGTTCCTCAGCTCAAATTCGAGCTTCCTTGCTGATTTGTTGTTGACAATCATGTTGTCAATGTTCTCAACATTGACAACTTGACCAAGAACATCTGCACGTTGAAAATTGGTCTTATATTTAACGATAAAGTGTTCAAGTTTTAATTTAGCACACTATAATATTAATGAAATACCTACCAATGAAATAACATGGATTCAGTTCACCAACAATTATGGATTGAAATGTGGGTAATGCCATGTAAGGATCATCAAAAATAGAAACACATGGTGAGACAAATGTATGGCTAATAAAAGACATCTTGAACTGATGATCAGTAACCCGGAAATGTCCCCTGACTTGACCCAAAGAGAAGTTCTCAATAACTCTCCACTGGTCAAGCGCAATGTGCCTTTCATACATATTCACCAAACTCTTTTTAACACTTGCATGGATCTTGGATCCCTGTCACAGAAGATTATAGTTTATCATCAAGAAGTATATATATGAAATTAAGAAAAACTTTGATCATATTGCATAACATGAACGTACCCTCTGATCAGCTAGTACCATTTCGAGTGTTTCTCCTGACTGGGCTGTGTATTGTTTCCAGGTGTGGAGGATTTTCACTTGCACACGCCAGCTAGTCTTGAAGGGTTTAACATCAGCAAGGTAAGTTGTAGCCATGGCCCCATTCATTTTGTTTAGATCTTGCTAGTGAACTTTATGCTATTAAAATGGAGTAGGCTGATGTGTTCAGGGTTGTAAATGATGTGTGTATTTATAGTTTCCAAGCATAAACTGTTTAGGTTAGCATAATAGTATAATTCTGTTTCAAGAATCGAATAGAATTTAAGAATATTCTGGAACAAAATCTGCATTAGTTGAAGATATGGAATCGAAACTGTTATAAGATATAATGGATTAAGCTCGTTTATTAGGCCAGATACATCAAGTTGAGTTGTGATATTGAAGATAGACATATGATTTGGATGTTTATGAGATTTCGAGAAATCATAACTGAAATTAGATATAACGAATTTTTATGGTTTTTTAATAGAAGTACAAAGAAAGCTGATATGCGATATTGAAGAAAGATTTGATTTGGTTGTTTATTCGATTTTACTTGCATATCTAATGAAACTGTTTTTCCCTCAACTGAAATGTTCAAATGTTCATTGTGCTTCTGATATTAGCAAAATAATAGGCAAATTACTAAATTTTGTAAACGTAATCTGATATTTTTATAAATAGATATTCATTTTATAAATATGCATATAGGCCTAGTGTTCAATGTAGAATTGATGGACTAAATTTAGTCGGATCGAGTATGTCACACATAAATGAGTATATGACATATACTTTTGTCCTATTTATTGTATAACTTATATAAAGCATATATATGACAATACACTTCGGCTATCAATTGGTAATATATTTATGTCATATGTATACTTAGTTCTTTCCGTGTATATGTTTAATTCAGTACTCTTTTAAATTTCTTTTTAATATGCAGATTAACATAGAATGGGATACATGAAAGAAAAACAGTATTTTCAAGGACAGTATAATAAGGTTAGTTAATTCTTCCTATTGCATGTCTTATGGTTGTTCTTAAAAACGAATATGTTTAGAAGAGAAGATTTTATTGATAAATTTGAAAAACAAAAATGAAACGGAAAGCTTGACTACTAATCAGAGTAAATCATTTACTCTGCTATTTCCTAAGTAGACATTATTAGATCAACATGAAAGAAAAAAAATACAGAAACATGAATATCTTCTCCTCGCATGCTGGTTCTTTCCAATGAGGTATTGAAAAGGACATAATCAGAGGCCAGCGTATTCTGAGTAATCCGGCTCAGGATTCTCATTGACTTCATTGTTCACCCCAGACTTTTTCTCATCTTCTTCATTTCCGACCATTTCATCATTCTTCTCATCTAGTTTCTCCAATTTAACTGGTTTCAAACAAATCTTCTTGGTAGTAGAGCATCCCTCCACTGTTATATCATCGATAGACCTCTGGATTTAGGCGTAGCAGTGTCAGACACTAACATCTCACTAACTTCACTGGTGCGAGTGAGTAATTTCATGGCCTGCAAAAAAAACATCACGTTTTATTATTATGTTCCAGCCATTAAGTATTTTAGAGACGTTGGAAAATACAATCATACCTCTATGTTTGATAAGGTGTGAGAATGATTAGATGCTCTCTCTGAATCATCAGCATCCTCAATCATCACAATATCAACACCTGGCCAGACCTTACCAACCATGTATGTATCATTCCTTCCAGACAAATTGTCATTCTCAATACACACAAGTAGCTGAAAGGTTTTCCCAACCAAGTTTTTGATAGAAGGAGGCATTCTTTCAGGATCCTGCAGCTGTGTTATCAATGATAGTCTATAAGAATCGATAGATCATTAGTGAAAAACCAACCAATCAGATATATTTTTCCATTGTCATTACTCACATCATCATCATAAACCCCATCAAGAAGGTCAAAAGCTGAATGACCAATCATCTTTGATGCAGCACTATCAAACATGATACATTTGATATCTCCTGTTTGATCAATGACTCCAACATGCAACTTAAACCTAGGAGCAAAAGAAATCATCTTAATGAGTGATCCACATAGACTACATATACAATAATATAATTATATAAAAAGGAATGAAATGGTATACCTTGGAACCACTTGTGTGATGTTAAGGTTGCATTTTGGACACCAGTATGTAGTCTTTGTTGGTTTATCGGCAATGGCGGTCTTGTCCTTATTGTTCATCTCAACTTTCTTGCTGCACTTCTTGCAGGCAACATAAAACCACCCAAAATCACCTTCTATAGTATGTATCTTGCACATGACCTTGCATTTTTGAACCTGAAAATATACTCAATTTTTTCAAACAACTATTAGGATATGATTTCAGTATTAAAACTCTATACATTCCTATTCAATATGGCTACCTCTAAGAAATGAAGTAAGCAGGAAATAGATTTTATGGGATACTGGTCAAAGTAACCATCACTTCCGAATGACAATTCACGTCTTGGATTAGTCTCGGAAATGGTGAGAGCAAGACCATCTTTTGGCAAACTGTAGTTACCAATCAGCCAATAAACCCCAAACTTAATATCCATGATTTATTAGCAATCAAAACACCTACAATATAGTATTTGATTACCTGTTTTTGAAATGTTCCACTTCTGGGAACTCTGGATTGATGGTAACAACTGAAGCATCAAAAGCATTTGTGATTTGGTTCTCCCCTAACATAAACGAAAACAAAAAGTAAATCGTTTCAGAGATAATCTGTACACTATCATAGTAATAGCAACTTCAGAGTTAAAATAACGGTTTAGGATTTTACCTCTGAAGGTATTGATTTTGGCAAACCTAATAAGGCACACAACAATCTCTCCAGTTGAGTTCTCACACTCCTGAATTACCTGATCAGCAAACTTCCCCCACAAAGTGCATGGCAGGCGATCATTCCTTAAAACACAAACCATTTTACAATTATTAATCAATATAGTTTATATATACTACCATTATTCTAAAAAAGTAATGATACATTTCGTTTCGAAGCTCAAATTCCAGCTTCTTGGTTGATTCGTTGTTGACAACTATGTCTTCAACTTTGCCAACATTGACAACTTGGCCAAGGACATCTGCAATAAGTAGTGTTGTGTTAGGTTCACTTCATATAGATGACAGAAATCAAAATACTCAAAAATAATATCGTTTGTTACTACTCACCAACCAAATAGAATAGATTCAATTCACCAACAATAATGGATTCAAACGTTGGTAATGACAGGTAGGCATCATTAGTCACGGTAGGACATGGTGAAACAAATGTACTGTTAACAAATGCCATTTTGAACTGATGATTTGTCACACGGAATTGTCCCCTGACTTGACCCAAAAAGAAGTTCTCAATGATTCTCCACTGATCAAGGGCAATGTGCCTTTCATACTTTTTCACCAGTGCCTTTTTCACACTTGCATGGATCTTGCATCCCTGGAAAGTTCTTATATAACATTAGAAAACGAAATTCTATAAATCAGCTCGACACATAATTTGTAAAAAATGTTTAGATTGAACGTACCCTCTGATCAGCTAGTACCATTTCGAGTGTTTCTCCTGACTGAGCTGTGTATTGTTTTCAGGTATGGAGGATTTTCACTTGCACACGCCAGCTGGTTTTGAAGGGCTTCAGGTCAGCAAGGTAAGTCGTAGCCATTGCACCATTCATTTTGTTTATAACTTGTTGCTATTTAATTGCAGTAGGGTGATGTGTTTAGGGTTGTAAGTTATGTGAGTATTTATAGTTTTCAATCATACATTGTTTAGGTTAGAAAAATGGTATAATCAAAATAGAATTTAAGAATATTCTGGAACCAAATCTGCATAACTCGAAGATATGAAATCAAAACTGTTATGATATATAATGTATAAATCCCGTGTATATGGCCAAGTACATCAAGCTGATTTATGATAATGAAGATAGATATCTGATTTGGTAGTTTATAAGATTTTAGGAAATAGTAGCTTGTATAATCGTCATAGAATTTAAGAATATTCTGAAAACAAATCTGCATAACTGGAATCTATGGAATCGAAACTGTTTTAAGATATAATGTAGAAACCTCGTTTATTAGGCTAAATACATGAAGCTAAATTATGATATTGAATCTAGATATATGATTTGGTTGTTTATAAGATTTTAAGAAATCTAGATAGATACCTCTTTTTCTAGTCGAAGTGAAGATAAACTTGATTTCTTTGTTCAGAAAATGTAGCTTGATTACCTAATAAAACATATTTTGCCTCTACTGAAATGTTTAAATGTTTATTAATCCACAATGGGCTTGTTTATCTGGTTGGACTCCGAAGACTGAAAGTAAAAGCCTTATTACAACACAGGTCTCGGGTGGGTGATTGGATCATAAAGATTTCAACTCTACGTCGAATGGTCCACTGCTCCAGGAGAGGATCCGCGTGTCTTGATTTGTCAAATTATGTATTTGACCCTCTAGTTGTTTTTTTGTTTATGTGAAATCACGATGACATGTAATGTAATATAACACATCACGATAGGTTAAAGTTCTTTCAACATTACTGAAATAATAGTGTAGAGATGATTTAGGGCGGTAAAAAAAAAGAACTAATGATTTAGGGAACAACAAATACAAATAGTGACATGAACCTTATTTAAAAAAAAAAACCCAGGTACTGTGTCATTATTTTGTCAACAAATTTAAGCTTGTACTCCTTATTCAAATATATTAATCTATAACACGATGGGAGATGACAAAATATCTATGCATACCGCTACTAATTTGAAAATTTGTGAAAGTGATTTATAAGAAAATCAATGTCTATAGACATACAATTCGGATTTACTCATACTAAACTATAAATCTAAAACTTATCTAAATTTTAAACAGATCTTTATATAAGTTTTTACTATTTCGTTCAATATTTTGTAATGACAGTAAGAATATATTAACTTAAATGATCATATGTTTATGCATAAGTATTGTTCACTCCTTGCCAAACCTGACATGCGTTCTTGTCACAACGGTTATGGAATAAACTAATTCTTGAAATCTCCGATTACGATATAATATCAGAATGATTTTTGTATAACTAAAGCAGAAATAATCGTAATTTTTTCTTACAATTTTATTAGATTGACTCAAATAAGCTAATACTGAGCAATATTGCTTACATAGGTAACTAGATCCTGATCCGCACCTACGTGCGAGAATGTTATGGTTTACTTATGGGTTTTCTATTTTGTGTCTTTTTTATTTTTATTTTTGTGTTTTTGTATTGTAAAAAAAGCCAACATTCTATATTATAAAGCAAATCCTGACAATTTTATCATTTTTTCATCACCAGAAAAATCGAAAATCAGATTTGAGGGTTTTTTCATTTAGAGTAATTATGATTGTTTACGTCAACTTTGAATCATATACATATATAATTTCTCTAGTGTTGAATGCGGTGAGTTTTCACTTATGTAACACCCCGAAAATTCAAAAGAATCTTTGAAGCTTTACTAAATTTAATACTAAAAATTTTATAAAGTGTAAAATTAAAATCTCGTAGGAACTAGGACTTGGCACAGAGCGGATATCCGGGATTTTAGTGATATTTGTGATCCGATTTACGTGATCCAAATACTTAGGGGGAGTTGTTAGATCATTGATTTGAATGGATTTGGAAATCCAAGTAAAATCATGTGTTATTCAATCATTGATTTTAAATGTTTTATAAAAATTATGTGATATTGGTTATATGATTTACAAATAATTTTTAAAATCACCCCTTATTCAATATTGAAGATTTGAGTATGGATTTGACTTCATATTAGATTTGAATGGAATTGAATATATGCTTTACTTATAAATAGAGTGATTGAAATCCTTGGGTTCCACCTAGTTATTTGGGTTGATTTGGAAGAAAACAATATTTTATTATATTTTAATCTCATCCGGTTAAAAAATGTATGGTCGCTTGTTGTATAGCAATGTTTTGAACAACAAATAGAATAAAACCTTCAAGCATATCAATCATGAAAAAAAACTGCTAATATAAAGATCATGAAACACCATCATATAATAAAAACCAACAATACTAGAAAACAAAGAGAAGCTTTTGAAAACCATATGAGACTAGAAGAAAAATTATAGAAAACCAATGATACTTGTAAACAAAAGATAATTATTATAGCACTCCATCACGTTACGCACAATCCAACCATAACGATCATCAATCGGTGAATCAGTTTAACGGCATCGTAACGAACTGTGTTTTCCAAATTAAGAACTTCTTTGATAGCTTCTCATACGTTATTTTTCTTCTTCTCAGCCTCTCTTTGTTCAGATTCTCTTTATTGTCTTGTTTCTCTTTCTTGTATTAGATTGAAGAGTTTATGAGTTACTGTTGTCAATGAATTCATCTCGGTATGGACTTCTTCTGAATCTTCACTATGAGTTTTTGGTTCACCTACATGGTTAGTATTGCTTTTACGCTTCTTTCTCATAGGAAGTTTTTCTGAAGGGCCCCTTAAATTGTTGTCCACAAAAGGCAAAGGTGTTTCATGATCTTCCTCGACATCCATTAAAAAAGATTCAATAGAACTTGTTTGCTTTTTTCCAGCAATTTCACATGTTCGAGCATCCGTATCATCACCTAATCCAATAGCATTCCCACCGGTTGCTATGTTGTCCTCATATATCATCTTGAAATCATCAAATTCTTCAAAGGTTTCATCTCTTGAATTTTTTGTAACTTGGATGCGCATAAAATTCAAAGAAATATATATTTTAGCATAATTACAAATTTCAATATTTATTTTTTTATTATCTTATTGATGCAACCTTCCACGTACTATTTAAAATTGTATTAAAAAAGCTAAAAGAAAAAGCTAATGTACGTATGTGAAGCTTACCTTTATATAATTATTCCACACCTTATCTGATGCTGTAAACCGTTTTGTGTTTGGATGCCCTCCAAACCCGGGCTGCAACTAAGAAGTTCAACACCACTTACGTATTTTCTCTTCAAGGTCTTCATTCTGTTTAGGTAGTGTTTATGAGTTTTGTCATCCTCATGTTTTCGATTAACAATAGGCAGTATTTTTCTTTCCACTGTAAACTTGCTGAACACACCACTTGAATTACGCCAACCCGAAGCAAGACCGTCTAAAAGTAAATCTATCAAAGTTCTGGTTTCTTGTGGACTCCATGGAAGGTATGCATTTTTTTCTTGATCTTGTTGTGATTTGCTCATTGTTATTTTATTAATGCTACATAAAAACTAGTATAAAAAGTTAGTTAATATAGGCTTTTCGTTAACCTAAAGGTTCTTATGAAAAATGGTGATTTGACAAATCTTCGATTAAAAAATTTGAAAATCTTACAATTTCTTGAGTCACAAATTTTTTTGTAATATATCACAGCTGTATCTATGAATCCACTTTAGAAAGCTACCATGTAAAATGTTCTTACGAAAAATGCTGATTTGACAAATCTTACAATTTTTTGACTCACAAAAAAATTCGTTCACCTAAAAGTTCTTACGAAAATGGTGATTTATCATATCTTATTAGAAATCTTACAATTTATTGACTCACAATATATATATATATATATATGTATATACACTTTCTCTACGAGCATTTATGTGTTCTTTTATCTCACAGTTGTCATTTTGAAAATGTAAAATGTACATAAAAGAAAAGGTATTATGTGTGTTTGTAAAACGTAAAATTTACATAAAATAAAAATGTAAAATATACATATAATAAAAGTACAAATCTATAAGAACACAAGAGACTTGAAAAGAGATGGCGCACCATTGATAAATTTGTAAGTGTATTTTCTTAACTTTATATGTTAATTATATTTTTCAACTTTCTTGTTGTGAGATTTCAATACACGTCTCCACCTTTTTGTTGCTTGATTTTTTAATTATCATGTCATTTGCTTGTAAGAAAAGTTTTACGAGTTATATTTTTGTTTCACAGGTGTACATCGTCAAACATGGAACGAGCCCATTATAGAGATCAAGAACTCCTTGAAGAAAGAGAAAATAATGCATTACATGATGACGAGTGGGATGCTCACATTATTTTGTTGGTGCTCTTGATTTCTTTTTGGATGTTGTATTTGAGGAAATGCCTACGACATGGACTTCAATATTCTATTCGTCGTGCGATCACAAGAGACGGAGAAATCTATATAGAAAATGCGCAAAAGCAAAACTCTATGCATTTTCGACAGTTGTATCGAATGTATCCGCAAACGTTTTTTGAAGTTATGTGAACAACTCCAGGAGCAGACAAGTTTATGCGATACAAAAGATATTAGTGTTGAAGAAATGGTTGCAACTTTTCTTCTAGTAGTTGGCCAAAATTCAAGGTATTGTTATACAAAAAACACTTTTAATAGGTCAACGTTTGCAACAAGCGTGAACTTTCACAAAGTTTTGCGGGCTCTTAATCAAATTGCTCCAAGTTTAATGGCTAAGCCTGAGATTGCAGTGCCTAGAAAAATTAGAGAAAGTACGAGGCTTTATCCGTATTTTAAGGTATATCTTTCATAAAGTTATGTCTTTGCTTTTTTATTATCTTTCATGGAATATAAATTTTTTGTTTATTTAGGATTGTGTTGGAGCTATTGATGATACACATATCTTTGCAATGGTATCACAAAAAAAAATGCCTTCTTTTCGTAACAGAAAAGGTGATATATCGCAAAATATGTTGGCTGCTTGTAATTTTGATGTCGAATTCATGTATGTGCTTAGTGGATGGGAAGGTTCAGCTCATGACTCAAAAGTATTAAATGATGCTTTGACAAGGAACAGTAATCGACTACCAGTTCCAGAAGGTAAGTACATGTTTTTATATTGTAAATATGTTTTTTTCAACAAGACAAGTGCTATATATTATTGTATCTTTTATAAGAAATTATTACTGTATTTCTGGAAAGTTTTATGTAGTAGATTGTGGATTTCCAAATCGTCGAAACTTTTCAGCTCCGTATCGTGGTGTCAGATATCACCTACAAGAATATTCTGGTCAAAATTCACAACCAACGGATGCAAAAGAGTTGATTAACCATCATCATGCATCCTTAAGAAACGTGGTTGAAAGAATATTTGGTATTTTAAATCTCGATTTCTAATCTTTAAATCTGCACCTCCTTTTCCTTATAAGACGCAGACAGAGATTGTACTTGCATGTGTTGGTTTACATAATTTTCTTCGAAAGTTTTGTCAAACGGATAATTTTCTGGAAGAAGACGAAAGTGCAGAAGAAGTTGTCGAAGAAGTTAATGACAATAATGATGAAGTTCTTACAACCCAAGATCAACAGAGAGAATATGCCAATCAGTGGAGAGAAACAATAGCATCAAACATGTGGAACAATTCAATTGAGAATTCATAGATCATAACGTGACAGATTATTTCTTAAAGATTGTAATGTTTATAATCCTTTTGTATGAATTTCAAATCTGCTTTATTTGAGTTAAATTCCACTTTATTTGACTTTCAAATCCACGTTGTTTGATTTTTAAAACAAATGGATTCTGTGTGAATTTACAAATGTTACTTGAATTTCCAAATCCATACAAATCAATGATCCAATAACCCCCCTAGTTTTTCGAGTCGTATTTGTTTTGATAGGGACCGATTATTTAGCAGTTCAAACATCCATTAAAATCCAAACTATTTGCCGGATATTAGATCCGTTAAATATTTACTTTTAAAAAATAAAAAATACAATAATTTAAAATTTAATCCAAAATAATAAACTTTTATGAAAATATTAATATTTTATCAGTCATCTATATATATATATATATCTCCTTTAATTGTTAGAACTAGTAGTTCAAATGATTATTTAAATGATAAGAAAATTATAAAACACATTAAAAAAAAATTGTAATTTAGATATCAAATTATCTATATATATATATATATATATATATGTATGTATTCCTGAGCGGAGCGAATATCTGCCTATGAAAATTATAGTATTTGTTATTTGATTCTCTTTTGACAAATTTCTATTTTTAGTATTTGATTTACTTTGTAAATTTACGGATATATGATTTTTTCAAACTGAATCGAGTCGAATACCAGATCGAAGTGAATCTATCAAATATTTTATCGAGCCTAAATCAAACTCCAAATCTTAAAAACAAAATAAATCAAACTTTGGAAAAACTATCAAAACTCGCTCTACGACCAAAAAAACAAATTCTAAATCTCAGCTTTATAATGCTCCTCGTCAATGCCCTCTGACGGAATCAGAACTTGTGTGAGCAAAAATCGCCGAGTGAGATTACAAACCCTACGAACAAGTGCCAACATAGGTTGATCCCAGCACATGGTAATATTCACGTGTTGGTACTAAGAGACATAAATTTCAATTAATTGTAAAAAAAATAAACACATCAAAACTTATACTATCAAAATACATGATCAAATCATCGGAACAAAATAATATCAGCAGAACAAAATAATAACATCGGAATAGATTGACCAGGTATCCATCAATGCAATGTTGAAATGGTACTACTCCAGATTTGGTCGATCCAAACTATTTACTAACAGAATATATACATAATATAACCGATAAGGATGTTGGTTCCTAACGAGGTGATAAGGAAGTACGATACACATCAATAACCGACCTCAATACCACTTACAGACTAACATAAAATATAGCTGTTGGCGATGTCGGCCGTCACAGATTGCTCAACAGAGCTAGCTAAATCAGAATTGCATGCTGATACCGGTAGTAACAGAATATAATATTTTATTTCTAAACAGAATAACAAATCTTATTACCAAAAATTATATTCATATTAATTATCTAAACAAACAAACAAATTATTATTTTTCAACTTATCATTCAACTAATTTAATTTATTTATTTTCTCACTCCTGAAATATTTTACAACTATATAATATCTAAAAGGGAGTTTGAACTAACCTGGGAAAAAATTTCAGACCTAACGAGTGTTAACGGCAATTCTACACATGTCCCAAATCACTAATTAATTCACCTAAATTCAACACAAATCAGAAAAATACGTACAATATATCATCCGAAAGCTAAATTCAAGTGCAATCGTATTCATGTATCAGAGTTTACTAAACCGGTCTAAAAGAAGCTGAACCGATCCAAATTACTATTCAGTTAAAAATTAAAACTCAACAAATTTAAAATTTAATTTCAAGCGAGTATTACATAGAATGGCCATCCCAAAACTGTAATTCAAAACTTTAGGAACCGGTGTATATAAATTCAGATTTGACCATAAATCAACAAAATCAATATTTATCAATCAGATTTCCATCAATTCCGATTTCCGTTTGATGAGATCTCAGCGGCAGTTGATTCATATTGAAGAGATATTAACAAGGTATATATTAAGTTTTAATTCTTCCTGGAAAGAAATCCCCCACTAAAGAGGTTGAACATCACTTCTATGAGAAAAATTGAAGAAGGAAGAAGATAAGGCTTACCAAACTCTTCTACCGAAGCAGAACATAAACCAGAATGAAGACAGTAATATGGAGAAGCACGATCAACCTAAGTCATAACAAAATCCGGTCACAAATTGCCCAAAAATACTCAAATTCGAGATGATATGAAAGGTCTCGAAAACTCACTAAAACCTCTATTTGTTGAGAGAATCGGCTTTCAAATCTTTAGATGGAGATTAAAATTCCAAAAACTATTCCTTTAACTTCAGAATTAAGTAGGATCATTTTTGCACTTTACTCTCTGAACTTCTCTATTTACGATTTTGCGTCAAACTTTTGAAATGATCAGAAATTCCTTCGAAATCAAATAGTTTTAAATTAATTAATTTAACCTTAAATTGATTATATTTTCTTTAAATTTGAGGTGTTACAACTTATCAATTAATATACTTCAAATTTTTGTATCTAGTGTAGCCATTATTTACAATTCGTTTGGCGTGTTTGAAAAAGTAGAAGCGACTTGATATAGTTTAGTAATAAACCACGTGATGATAATATTACTTTTTTAACAGAAAACAAACACACAACCTCGCTCACATCAAAGTCTTAGTCTTACTTAAATCACTTATTTGTCCTAAGAAACCGAGATTCGAGGTTAACCTCTCAATGCTTTTTCTCTTTTCTCTCCCTTTCCATAAAACATAAATTAATATTATATTCTTGGTTTCTTCAATTAATTACTTTGATTAGTAATTTAAACAAATTTATACGTAAACAATGTCGAGTGGATTTGTGTTTTGATTCTCTGCCATAATTTCACACAAGCTGGTAAACAGGCTTTTTGTTGTTCTATCTTTCTTTATGATGCAAGTGTCATTTTAAATTTGAAATTCACATTTTTCAAAAACTTAAATAGATTTTCTACAGTTTTTTTTCTTTGGTAATATTTTTCTTTTACAACATGTTTTAAAATATTTGCGTTTAGAAATGATCAACCTTAATGTATTCCTCTCATTTAATATCTCCATAGTTATGTACACTATCCGTTTCATATGTTTATGTACCAACAAGTGGGTTTCGTTCTTAGTTAGACAATAGATTAGTATGAGCATGAAGTCATTGAACAGAATGGTTTCAGAGAAAGCATTAAAACTTGGAAATTCATTTCCATGTCAAATCTGTGTAGTTGGGATTCTATGTGGAATCTGTTTCACTTCACTCTTCTTAGCAGCTCTTACTTCCCTTGGCACCTTCGAGCTCGCAGCCTTCTCTTTATCTGCCTCCTCCTCTGCTTTTCTTCCTTACAATTCCACTTCTCACATTATCCGTAAGTCTCAAAAGATTTAGCATTTTTGTAACTTGTTGTGTTTTATTTTTAGTGTAATGAAAATTGTTGATATATAGATATGGTTTCAAGCATGGACCGGAAATTGAAATGGACGAACAAAGCTGAGAAAGGAGATAATGATGATCAAGTAAAACTTTTGGTCTCTGCTTGGGACAATTTAGTACTAAACAATGAAGACTTCTTGAAGAAACTAGGGATGAACAAATCCGATGTACCAAACGCTCCACATTTGGAGAATTGTGAGGTGATATCACGAGTTAGGGAGCGTTTAGATACACGGATAGCGAACCAGTCGTTTCCTACTTGGGTATGCTTCTTATTCTTCTTTGTCATCAAACAATAACTATGATGACTATTAAAAACCAAGCTTGTTTCAGATCACTGGAGGAGACGAACAGAACTATCCGTTAACTAGGATAGTACAAAGTGAGATATGGATTCATCAACATCCTTTGGACTGCGAAAACGAAACTGTCAAGTTCCTTGTAGTTGATTGGGAAACACTTCCTATTTATGGATCCGGAGCTCAGATCACTGAAATGACTGGTCTTCTCGCAATCGCTATAAACGAAAACCGAGTGCTTGTTGCAAATCATTATAACCGAGCAGATCATGATGGTTGCAGAGGTATACAATGTTTTGTTCTTTTCAATATGCCTTACTCAGCTAACACATTACCTAGCATGTTATTTTCCGTCTTCGTAATTATTTTTAATACTCCTTTATTTCAATATTTATTTGTCGTTTTAAGGTTTTTACACATAAATTAAAAAATCATAAAAAATCTCATTTAATTTACTTCTTTTACCTAAAAATGTTATTAGTTACAACTAATTCAACCAATTAAAAAATATACGGTATATTAGATATAACTTGGTCAAAACTATTAAATATATTTAATTTGAAAACAATATTTTAGCAACAGAAAGTTTTTTTTCTTAAACTACAAATAAATTAAAAGAGAGCGAGTAAAACATTGTTGTAGGCGGATAAGTCTCATTGTTTATACTTTCCCGTGAAAAAGAACTAAATTCTTGGAATTTAATTTGTTTGGTTTTTCAGGTTCTTCTCGTGGAAGATGGTCATGCTATTTTCTACCTGAAACGTCGGAAGAGTGTCGGAAACGCGCGTTTGCGGTTGTAAGGGAGAAAGAAGCATGGGAGAGTGGTACTGTTACAGGGAAACAAAACTACAGCTCAAAGGTGATATGGGCTGGACCTATACCAAAACTATGGGGTAAGCCTTGGAGTTATATGAAGCCTACTACAGAAATCAACGGAAGTTTAATCTCTAAACACCGAAAAATGGATCGAAGATGGTGGAGAGCACAAGCAGTGAGATACTTGATGAGATTTCAAACTGCATACACTTGCGGTTTAATGAACGCTGCTCGAAACACCGCGTTTGGAAAAGAAGCTGCCGAGATTGTTCTTTCAGCGGGAGATTGGAGAAAGAACAAGAAGAAAAAGGTTAAGACAGAGATTGAGGAACAAGTATGGTCGAACCACAAGCCGTGGGTTCCAAGGCCAATGCTAAGTGTGCACGTACGGATGGGAGACAAAGCGTGTGAGATGAGAGTCGCGGCTTTAGAAGAGTACATGCATTTAGCTGATCGGATCAAAGATCGATTTCCGGAGCTTAACAAGATCTGGTTGTCTACAGAGATGAAGGAAGTTGTGGACAAAAGTAAAGATTATGATCATTGGAGATTCTATTACACGGAAGTGGCGAGACAAGTTGGTAATAAGTCGATTGCTGAGTATGAAGCTAGCCTTGGGAGAGAGACAAGCACGAACTATCCTCTTGTTAACTTCTTAATGGCGTCAGAAGCTGATTTTTTCGTTGGAGCTTTGGGTTCCACTTGGTGTTTCCTCATCGATGGTATGAGGAATACTGGTGGGAAAGTCATGTCCGGTTATCTTAGTGTCAATAAAGATCGGTTCTGGTAACTTTATTGGTTATGCTATGTACAAAACAAGACTCCTCTTATTTTTATTTCTTTTTCTTAATGTAGTGATTTTTTTTTTTAAGTTTCTTCACCAATGAAAAGTTTAGGATGTTTCCCCAAATCCAATATATATCCTTTATATATTAATTGAAAAACAAATTATATGTAAAAATATTAATATAAACGAAAATTGTACTAATGTTAGTAATAATAACTAATCTTGGCCATTGGTGTTATTTATAAGGAAATTAAAATTAAGATAAAATATGCACTAAAGGGATACTTATCTTTACAAATTGCAGCATCTAACATTTTTTTTTTTTTTGGCAAAGCATTTAACACTTTTCTGTCAATAATTATGCAACTAATAATCTGAATTTGATTATCGTCATAAACATCCATATTAATATATAAACAAAAATTGTTCTACTTCAGTAATAATTAACACACGAAAATTTAAATAACTCTACGTAAACATCGTGTTAAAAAAAAAAAAAAAAAAAAAACTCTACGTAAACATTTTTTTCTACGTGAGATATAGTGTTAATTATAGAAAACAAATGTTTACGTAGAGTTATTTAACTTGTCGTGTTAATTATTATTGAAAGTATTACAATTTCAGATAAAATTGTTTTCAAAAAAAGTCCAATGAACATTTGTTGAATTAACAGCTAAAGCCTCAAATCTTCAATTTTCTAAGAGCTTCGAATATATATATTTTTTTAAATTGCAAACCCACTCTTTTAAGTTTTAACAGTGTTTTTGATTTGAAATCTTTTAGGAACATGTAAAAATAAAGTTATAAAATCATAAGACTTTGGAAACAATACTACAGTATACTAATGTTAGTGAAACTATTGAAATGATCTTTATTGGTGCTAAAGTTAATGTTAGTGAAACATTGAAACTATTGAAATGATCTTTATTGGTGCTAAAGTTAGTTTCTTATTTTTTTCTTGTACGTTTCCTAGTTCAGTAATTAATTAATGGCCTAAAGCAAGAGTTTCTTCTGCCTTGTAGAAGGGCGGCTCTATAACCCAATCTCAACACATGGTAACACATGATAAAAGGAATCTTATGTTTTTAAATTATAAATATCGACAGGAGTCTGAAATTATATTTTATCAACAATATTCTCCTAGGATTATAGAGTACAATGTCTCGTAATTTTATTAATGGAAAGTTAAGTTGACGATAAAAAAAAAATCGAGTACGATAAACAACCGTGGCTGTTATACAATACTTTCATGCTCTATATTTTTGGATGCTTATTGGAGTATTTGTATATATACTTATATTAGAAATTATGTCCTTTTGATTTAATATGGATTAAATTATTACAATCTACGTTTCTTCCTTTTTCATAATAATTATTATGTGATAAACAATTTTTACATATCCTATGATTATTTCTTTATGTTACATTGTGGAGGAGAAGTCCTATATAATTTATTTTTTAAAAGGAAACTATATGAAAAGGAAACTTAATATATTTTATTTGTTGCATGTACGATTTTCATTGGAAAAGTAAGATCACTCCATTTATTCATCGAAATTATTCTAAATATTGTAGTTAGGTTCTGTTTGTTTCTTTATCCAGATGGATTATTTGGATGGAGATGAAAAATGATGTTTGTTTTTGATAAATTAACAGATCATTTGGATGAACCATTTGGATGGTCCATCTGAATGACTTTGTAAATTTAGGCTAATTTGTGAAATTCATTTGGATGGACTTGGTAGAATCATTTGGATGGAGATGATTTAGTCCAAAAACAAATGACAAATATACCCTCTTTTAATAATGTTAATTTTCGATAGATTTCTTATTTAATATATTTTTTAAAATTACCTATTGTACTAAAAAAACTCTAAAAATTGTGAAATCACAGACTATCATTTTACGTCAAAATTATAATTTGTTTTTCCCGCCAAAATCGCAAAATCATATTTTCCGCCAAAGCCGCAAAAATCATATTTTCCCGCCAAAACCGCAAAATCATATTTTCCCGCCAAAACCGTAAAATCATATTTTCTCGCCAAAATCGTAAAATCGTTAGATGGTTGTGTTCGAATGATTTCATGTATTATGTAACACTTTTGTGATATAATATAACTGATTTGTTGTTAAACAAAAAAAAAATCTTTTAGAGATTTCAGTATAGCACCAAATTATTTATGTATATATATTATTTAATAAATTAACATGTTCTTAAATGATATAATACATGTAAATAATATTAGAGAATATTACACGTAGAGGCACTATTTTGAAACTTTGGCCACAAATAGGCACTTTAAAAGCATTAGTCACTTTAATCAAACGGAATTACCCCTTTACCCTGAAATCGTTGGTTAAACAAAACCTAACAAATATAGCCGGTTTTCTTTAAACTGGTTCCGGTTGAACCACGTCTTATCAACCGTCTGGGTTAACTCCATATTCCAACCACGATCGTAAAAAAACGCTTACCCAGTAAAAAACCTAATTTACTGTTTCTCCACATCGCGACTCCAGCGAATCCGGCGACTGCTCCGAATCCGGCGACTCCTCCGTCGCTGTCCATCAATCTGCCACTCAGGCAACTCTATACTCTTTGAATAAAAACCAAATAGTCATTTCCCCCAAATCTCTGCAATAATCGAATTCGATTTCGATTTATTGTTCTCGTAAGCCAGATTTCATTAGCATTCCAGTTGATTCTCACTGATCGGAATACTCAATGGAAGGTACAAATCGTTTCCAATCATCTTATTTTGGTCCAATTAACTGAGAAGAAGAAATCCTCTTCTCGCTGAATGTTTCTACAATTTTTTTTTGAATCGAAAAAGGTTTCCCAATTGTTTGTAGCTAAGCACAGACGTTTGTGGTTTTAGTAGTTTGTACAAATACTCGTTAATCTAATCGTTATCTCTTGAACTGGTTTCTTGCCAATGAACAAGGTCGACATCTCAGGAACCATCTTCTCAGTGGGATTCAAACTTTCCAAATAGACTCTTCGCCACCGATCATTATCCGAGGGGAAGGCTGAACGTATACTCTAGACCAGATATTCTATCCTTTATCAAGAAGGTTTTTGATGGGACAGAGGAATTAGATTTTATACTTCAGTCTTGCTTTGGTCCTTTATTCCATTTGCCAGTTAGTAGGGTTGCGACTTCGGGTAAGGTCATTCATGCCTTGTTATGTAGACAGTTGCTTACTAAGAAAAAGTATGAGTTTTGGACAGTTTTTGGTGGACACCCAATGAGATTTTCACTACTAGAATTTGCTTCCGTGACTGGCTTGCCTTGTGGGGAGTTTCCTGACGAGTATGACCCTGAAAATTCTCCGGTTTATGATGATGGCAAGAAGAGCTACTGGAATGAGTTAATTGGTCCAAACAATACGGTTACATTAGGGGATATATCTGCCATGCTAACCAAGAAACCCAGTAAACTGTCTTCTGACCACAAACTGAAGCTCGCTTTCCTACTCATTGTAGATGGTGTCCTCATAGCATCTAACCAAACCGGTAGGCCTACATTTAAATATGTAGAGATGTTGGCAGATTTAGAGAAATTCCTTTCGTTTCCTTGGGGTAGAGAGTCGTTTATGAAGACGGTTGAAGCGATGACACCCGAGAAACGGATTCTCGCTAAGAGCACCGGTAAAAGACAGCTCACAAACGATCCTATTCAGAATTTGGTGAAGCAACTCCAGCAGATCACATTCCGTCTTAAAGGTTTCCCGCATGCCCTGCAGCTCTTAGCATTTCGAAACATACCTGGAATGGTGGATTTGCTGAAGTTTGACGACACCTCCTTGACAATCCTTCATTGGAAGAATTTAACTCATCCAACATAACTAATTACTCTTCATCAGATTCACTCTTTAGAAAGCAACCTTAAGGTTTTTTTCTAACCCAAAAGTTTTTATATAGTCTCTATAATATTCTCTTTCTATATATCCAGTCTTATTAACTAATAATAACATTCTATTTTTCAACAGAGACCTGTGGATCCGCTTATAGGTGAAGATATTAATGTTGACCAAAGTTGGGCAGAGTGGGATGACGAGCTGAAAGACAGGAAAGTTTCTTACATGAATGGTTTGATACTGACAGCTCATCAATTCAAAAAAAGTGATTGGCCAGGAGGTGATACTACATTGCCATCAATTAAAATCCCAAAGAAGAAGTCTTCTGTTGTTCACAAAAAGCATATTGTGGATCGTAAGAAGAGACTACGGGTGAAGTCTGACCCTCCCAAATCCAAGCATAGGTATTCAACTCGTTTTAATCAAAATGTAAGGCTATCTGATGATGAGAAGTCTAGGTTGCTCGTTGATCTACAAAACAAGATGGAAGAGCTATCAAATCGTGTAATGAAGCTTGAAAAGAAAAGAAAAACTGTCAGATTCAAGCGGTCCAGAAAACCGGCTTTCAGTTTTGTTCCATTTGTTTCTAGTTCAAAGCGCAAGAAGTCATTGGAGGTACCTACTCAATCTCAAGCCTCTGAGGTAATCAAGATTTCAAACAGTTTATAATATTTGAACTTTATCATCTACTTATACATTTTTCAAGTTTTAACGCATAACAAAACTTTTATTTTCCTCATAGAATCCATCTCATTCACACACGATGTCTGATGAACAGAATGAGGATTTTGATATTGAGGTCTGCTGTTTTAACCTTATGTGTTTATTGTTTATTCTGTTACCACATCTATATGTACTTAATCAATTTTTATCACTCTTGCTAGCATCTATCTGAGCAAAAGGATGATTCATGGGATGTTTCTCCTCCTCTTTCCCACCCTTCTATGATAGTCCACGATGATGAATTCAAGAAGTTTCAAGATGAATCCATTGATAGAACAACTTTGACAAACACGGTTAGTGTAATATTTAATTTCCAATATCTCTTTGGTAGAATTGATTACGTCAAAATATTTTGTTTCAGGTGATTACTGATGACCCCATGGATGTCAATCATACTCCACATGAATCACAGGATTCTTATAAGGATGATGCAACAGAGGACAATCCAATTTATGACACTGGTGCCAAAGATCCAAATGACAATGAACCAGATGATGAGGGAAAAATCCAGGTACTTTTATAAATACAAACACAACACATCATACACTTTATTTAACAGTTTATAGGATCTGACACATTTGACTATTCTACTTTACAATCAGTTTGATTCAAGTGCAAACGTAAGCAACAAAAAACAATCACCTCTCGAGGAAAACAATATTATGGAGGTAAGTTAATACATCATTTGGTGCAACACATCGGAAATGGTTGGTGCATCACAGACCGTAAACATAATAATTGCACATCTGCTTAGTTATTATGGACAGGATTTTGTGGATACTTACGAGTGTACTTCAACATTCAGGTCAATTTGGAGGCGGATGAAGCATCTCAATCAGTGGTGGAGCCGCAACCCGATGACCCTATGGAGGTATACATTTTCAACTAGTTCCTTGATTTATTGGACACCGGTGAGGGATGCTTCATCACTCAGTTCTTGTCCAAAAAAACATTTACAGGCCAATTCTCCAGACGGTAATTCTCCACAGGGCAATGCAGCATCTCAGTACATTCTAAAAGATCCAAATGGCCATGAAGCAGATGATGAGGGAAAAATCCAGGTACAAAAATACAAACACAACACATCAAACACTTTATTTTACAGGTTAGAGATTCTGACACAATTGACTACTGTACTTTACAATCAGTTTGATTCAAGTGCAAACCTAAGCCAAAAAAAACAATCTCCTCTCGAGCAAGACAATATTATGGAGGTAAGCTTATATATAAACCAAATTATTGTCAGAACTTTATTAAACCAAATTATTGTCACAGCCCTTAAGACATATCTGTTTGTAATTCATCATGCAGGACACCTTGGAGACGGTTGAAGCTTCTCTTTCAGTGTTCGAGACGCAACCCGAAGTTAAAATTGCCGATGATCCTATGAGGGGGGTAAGCTAATAAATAATTTGTTGGAACACATCGGAGAGGGTTTCTGCATCCCACTCCTTAAACCAAATTAATTTCACAGTCCTTACTTCTTCTTCCTCTGTAATTCATAATTCAGGAAACCTTGGAGACGGTTGAAACTTTTCATTCAGTGTTGGAGACGCAACCCGAAGAAAACATTGACGATGATCATATGACGGAGGTAGGCTAATACATAATTTGATTTAACACATTGGATTTTGTCCTTAATATAAATAATGGCACTTGTGCATAGTTATTGTGGACATGATTTTGTGGATACTTACTAGTGTACTTCAACATTCAGGTCACTTTGGAGTCAGCTGCAATATCTCACTCAGTGGAACTACCGCAACCCGATGACCCTATGGAGGTATACATTTTTAACTAGTTCCTTGCTTTATTTGACACTGGAGAGGGATGCTTCTTCTATCAGATCTTTTCCAAAACAACATTTATAGGCCAATTCTCAACAGGGCAATGCAGCATCTCATTCATTGCTAGAGACTCAACCAGAAGTCAACATCGACAGTGATTCTATGAAGGTATACTGTAACAATCATCATCAAGTTTTATGTGTTGTGGTTCTTGTGTAATTGGACATGATTTTCTTGTTACTTCATAAAATGTAGGCAAAATTTCTTTTATTTATTCTAACTAGCTACATGTCTACATCAACAATCAGGTTACTTTGGAGATGTCTGCATCATCGCATTCAGTGTCGGAGGCTCAACCCGAAGAAAAGATTGGCAATGATCCTATGGAGGTATACATTTCTAACTAGTTTCAGCTAATGATTTACATTCTTTGATTTATTGGAGATTGTAGAGGTTTGATGCATCTCTCAAGCATTATGCAACAAACATTTATAGAAAAATGCTCCCATGTTCACTTTTATAATCGACATGATTTTGTGTATACCTTAACATTTGCAGATAATATTATCTTATGTTTTTCTCACCATCTTTTTGTGTACTTCAACTTTCAGGACACCATGGAGACGCCTCCAGCAGCTCATTCATTGTCTGGGTTTGCAATGTTCTCCAAAAAGAAGGTCATCCTTATGTCTAAACTAAATTAGGCTTGCATGTTCACTTTTATATTGGATTGGAGTTTGTGGATTCGAGATAATTTGCAGGTTATATATTCTTATGTTTTTCTCACCATCTCTTTGTGAACCCTAAACATTCAGGTCACCATGGAGACGGCTGCAGCAATTCATTCAGGAGTTTGTAAAGACAACACTGATCCTATGAAGGTATAACATGTATCATAATTTTCTGGTATGTTTTAATGGACAGCTCTGTTTGGATTGTTTTTAAAATTATCTTCTTATTCCAGGCAATGGTTGTGTTTGGGAAGCCTGTATTTGATACAAGTTCCAAAGATGACAAAGAGCCCCAATCATCTCCCACACATAGTCCCAATATTGTGGGTACAAGGAACGAGGTATTGCGTAACATATACTGACTTTTGTTAATAATGACTAGGGAATGATTTTTCAGTTTTGTAACAGCTTGTCCCTATTGGTCTGATATATTATCTTCCTGTACAGGATAATAACTCAGAACACTCTAACTCACTTGCCCAGGAACCAGATCAATATTTTGAGTTATCTGATTCATCCCCGGCGCATAAAAGAGAAAAACCAAATCTCTCCCAAGCTGAAGCACGTCTCGTAGCCGAGTTCATATCGCAACCAATACTTGAGACACAAGCCCTTTTACCAACACTAAAAAAAGCAGAGTATTCACAGTTTGTCAAAACCCTCTCGAGCTCTCCAAATATGTATGGTTATCATTCATTTTTCCTATTTCCACAACATTTATCATCAAGTTCTTCACTAATGCTGTTTTTTTACCTCATAGTGAACATCTAACCAAGTGTGGATTCCTTATTTCCAACAAATTCTTCGTCAAACTTGCCAAACCTCAGCAATGGGTTTCAACCCTGGTATGTAGTCCACTATATTTACCTTAGTACAAATTAACCTGTTAACAAGAGATACTAATGTGTAAATGTTTTATTTCCTAGCACATGGAGGTTTTGGTGTCATTACTTTCTCGGAGGCTCACAACTACACTTGAGAATCATCGTTCTGCTTTTGTTGATCCATGGTTCACAAGCCATCTACAAGCTAAATTCAGAGCCTTCAACGCTGCGAAGGTGAAATCACGTGTTCGTTGGTCAGAGGACATGCAGCGCTTCATCAAAGGATCCAAAACTGAATGGTTCAAGGACATAGATACAATTTACGCACCCATGATATGGAATGATTGCCACTGGGTTGGTCTTTCAATCAATCTTGGCATATGGAGCGTTGAAATTCTTGACCCAAATCAGACCTCTACGACGACGCTAAGGTAAAAAGATGCATTGAGCCAGTAGTCAATCTTTTGCCCCACCTCATCCAAAGGTACTGTACGCCAGAGTTTTCTCAGAATCACGGTCTTCAACCGTTTGGCTGGAGTCGAATTGATGGTATCTACAAGAATTTGCGGAGTGGTGACTGTGGCCCGGTTGCCATGAAGTTCCTCGAGATCCAGGCAAGTGATAAACTCCCAGATAAAATGGCTGAAATTACTGACAAACACGTCGACGCGTTTAGGCGTCAATATGCCATGGACATATATAAACAATGTGTCTGCCCACTCTATTCATCTAATGTTTCTGACTAGTTATGGAATGCCACCCTACAAATCTGTTGTAATATAAATGTTGATTCCCCCTTCTTTGAATGCTTATAACTCTGGATTCTATAAATATGTTTTTTGTTTTTCTTAACCATATCGATAATCTTATCTCTATATTGATGTTGAATGTTTTAGGGGTTTGTATCATATTATTTGTTTGTTCCATCCATAACCCCATTTTTTTCAAGTGCATCTAACATTTGATATCAGTTCACAATGCGAAGAAAAATAAATAATTTTGCGTATTTTGAACTATTGTTGATTTGGTAAATCATTCGAGCTAATTATGTTTACAAATACGTTAACACTTAATATAAATGTCATCCAGTGATAATGAATTATCCAATCAGACAACCGAATTAATACAGTTATATTGTGGATGGATTCTTATGGATACATTAACAATTATCTTTCTCTTTTACCATGAATGACAAATCTAAAATTCCTTCTACCGGAAATATTGAGATACTGTTGTATAGCGGGAATATTCCCACCATCAGGTTTAAAACTGGGATTATTATGGTTCGAGCATAATTCGGGGACATTATGGTTAGAGCACAATTATAGTTAGAGCATTATTCTTTTTTTTTTTTTTTATTTATCACTTTTATTATGAGAAGATAATTATGGTTAGCTCTCCAGTGTTAGGTATAATTATATACAGTTACTAAAGACCCACGATTTTTTTAAGTTTCTTCCATTCCCCATTCCCACAAAATAATCTTATCTCTATATTGCTGTTGAATGTTGTAGTGGTTTGTATCATATTATTTGTTTGTTCCATCCATAACCCCATTTTTTCAAGAGAAATAAATAATTTTGAGTATTTTGAACTATTGTTGCTTTTATAAATCATTCGAGCTAATTATGTTTACAAATACGTTAAAACTTAATATAAATGTCTAAAAGTCATAGTGAATTATTCAATCAGACAAACGAATTAATACAGTTATGTTGTGGATGGATTCATATGGATATATTAACAATTATCTTTCTCTTTCACCATGAAAGACAAATCTAAAATTCCTTCTACGGGAAATATTGAGATACTGTTGTATAGCGGGAATATTTCCACAATCAGGTTTAAAACTGGGATTATTATGGTTCGAGACAAATCCGGGGACATTATGATTAGAGCACAATTATAGTTAGAGCATTATCCTTTTTTTTTTAGTTTTATTTTTTTTAGTTTTAATTATAATTGTTTATTATAGATAATTATCCAGTGTTGAGCATAATTATATACAGTTACTAAACACTCACGATTTGTTTAAGTTTCTTCCATTCCCCATTCCATCCGTTTCAACTTGAAAACAAAGAAATTATGCTCAAGTTAGCAAAAGACAACAAGAATGAAATACCATCTAGTGTCAAAAAGGTTGTTCAACATAAACAAAACTACTTAGTTTTCTATGTTTTATATTCATTGTAAACAAAAACTTATAGTCTGCATATGTTTGTTTTTTTTTATCTCAGGTTGCTGTTTTTCCTGAAATTTTCATCCCGTCACCAATACTTGCTAAAATTGTTAGCTACGTTGCCAAAGATGGCGTGGATGCTTTGAAACCCTTGGTTATGGCTGGTCCAGCATTTAAGGCTGCAGTGTATTCCAAGGAAACACTGAGTTGTGTCCGCATAGACAAATCTCGTTATTTCATGTGGTGGTCCATGCCGCATTCCATTTATTATCATTTCTTCACAAAATGTCTTGAAGCCAAAAATCTACATGCTTTGAAAGCTGTAATGTACAAACCAATAGCATATGAGAATTTTGCTGCCGAATGCTATAGATCTACCCTATGGGCGGAGCTGTATGGAGAGCATGAATGATACAAATCAAAGAATGGAACAGATAGTCCCAAACTTTGAAAGACAATGTGGTTCCTTTTTCATTTCTGATGTTCTGCTTTTGTTTTTGTTAAAATACATCATTTATACACTATTTAATCCTATGAAAAGTCAAATCCCATCAAATTTGTTCGTTCAGCATAAATGAATTCCAATTGATAATCCTCTAAGGTCATATACGTTTGGTCACCTCGTTATAATAAATTTCAAACGGACATTTCTCTTTGGACTTGTTCTCCTGGACAGAACATATATTTAGCATAACAATTACAGATAAATAACTCGACTATAAACCACAGCAGACGAATTATATATCTAATATTACAAGCACCACCAACTCAATACTTAATATTCTCAAATAAATATGTCATAGAGCATAACGACAACGGATCGTTCAAGTAAGCATCCCTTGGATGTTAAAAGTTACATCTTTTCCTCGCAGACGAACTTACACCGTTTTGGCTTCAATCAGAGGAACACTTTCACTTGCTATAAATACCTCTCCTATACTTGACTCTACCAAGACAACCCAATCGCAAAAGAAAAACACTATCCTCTATTTTCGTTTCCATAATTCTCTGTTTTTCGTTACTCTTCACTTCTCCTTTTCACGATGGTTAAACATCACCACTTGTACGAGTTGTCTCCGATGGTTACTGGTTGGACGATCTGTGTCATGGTTTTGAGGATTTACAAAAAATTTCTTAACCTGAACGCTTTCGAACTACGTCTTGTTTTGGCCGATGAATGGGTAAACAATTTTCCTTAATTTGTTTTGCAATTTGCAGAATTTTTCTTTTTTTCAGTGTATCCCTTACCCCTAAAATGTTGTTTTCACAGGGCACTCAAATAGAAGCAACAATCGGTCCTCGTTTCTCTGCCTTCTACTTTGACAGGATCAAAGAGAATCAATGGAAAACAATAACTACGTTTCTCGTTCGACCTAACTGCGAAGCAATAAAAACAACTCCTCATCAGTTTCGCATTCTATTCATGGATCACACCATTGTCACTTCTTCCACACCAAGAGAAACCGGTTTACTCAACAAGTTCACTCCATTTGACTACATTGTGGATGATGTTGTTGGCAACGATACCTTGGTTGGTAAGTAATAGCTTCTTTATAAACTTCATTCACTTTTTTCAAAACATTACTTTTTTAAAAAGATATCTCCAACATATCTCTTATAGATCTTATCGGGGCACTCGTTAATGTTGGGATTCTGACTAATACCGCAAGTAACGAGAATGATATGGCCGGATTCAAATTGCCGTTCACGATCATGGATAAAAAGTACATTTCTTAAAACCTCAATTTACAGTTTTTTTCAAACATATCATGTTTATACATTTTTATAGTAAGTATATAATCTCATATTTTTACATATTTTCAGCAAGGATACATTGGTATGTGAGGCTTATGGAGAAATTGCAGTGGACTTGGAGAAAAGATTTCGAGCATTTCGCAAGAATAATGTTGTTATTGCTCTTGCTTGGTGGAAGATTCTTAGATTTTATCCAGGTTGTAACTGGTTTAAGATTGTTAACTATGCACCTATATCAACCATGTATCCAGAACCTGATGTTGAGGAAGTTGAAGAAATCAAAATGGTTGTCGACTAATAGAAGATGATTAGAACTATCTCATCTTCTTTTATTTTTTTTCAAAGTTGTAATATTTTTATAAATGATAAGATATATTAATAAAAAAAGTTATTTCTTTGTTCAAAATTTCTCATATGTAATAATTGTAACAAATATTTTATTAAATAGTACAGTAGTAATAAGGTGTATAAATTAAGTGCACCTTACTAACGATCGGTTATATCAAGATTACAATCTTTTTATCAGAAATTAGCAAATTGCTTGAGTTTTAAAAGGAATATAATTGGTGATCTGAAAATATTGTTTCCCAACATATCTAATTTCTCAACATATACTTGTTTACATGACTGATAGGGTGGATTGTTGAAACTTTTAGTTGAAATCCATAAGCAATTACTATCGTGGATTGTTGTTTATGGATAGGTTAATAAATTACTTTCTTGTCTTTTATACCCTAATTATAAACGATGTATTCTCTTACTTTTTTCCGCATCTGATTTTAGTTCCCTCCTCAACATTGAGAAACTGATTTATAGCGGGACAATTTACCACCGATTATAACTTGTTTAATATAACCGCAGAAAAACTTAAACTACTCTTTCCTTAATAATCTATATAAACACCCAACATTCATTAATGTTTTTCCCATTACCCATTTCTTCAGTTAAAACCAAATAACAGAGAAATTATGCAGAAGTTTACGAAGATAAGCAACAATGAAACATCATCTGCCTCAGATGTTAAAATGGTTGTTCGTCCAAACCTAAAGTACTTAGTATTCTACAATTTTAACTACAACTTTAATAAAAATACTAACAATCTCTTTCGTTATTTTCAACAGTTGCTGCTATCCCAGAAGTTTACTTGCTGGCCCCGATGCTTGCTAAAATTGTTAGCTACGTTGCAGAATCTGGTGTTGATTCTTTGAAATCCTTTGTTAAGGCTGGTCTGTTATTTAAAGCGGCAGTCTATTCCAAGGAAACACTAAGTTGTGTCCGCCTTGACAGATCTTGGTATTTTATGTTGGCGTTTCATATGTGTGAGCTCCAGGAAGCAATTGCTATTTTGGATGGTATTAAAGACGTGTTCCCACATGCTGGTCTACTTTACATCATGCTCCATAGTTGCGCTGGATCAATCCCGTGGGAATTTTATAGGATGTACAAGCGAAGGTACTACAAATTTAGTGAAGTCGACTTATTCGCAGATAAGCTAATGTTCCATATCAACGAGGTTGGTCCACGTCGCCAAGGGACATACAAAAATTCCTAGGAGTTTGAGGATTACGGTGAGTGTTGGTCGGACCATCAGAACCTCAATGAGTATGAGGGACAGAGGTGTAACACATGTATTTACTTTTACCTCTCCCAAGAAGTAGCCCTTATTTCATAAGTAAATTTCAGTTCAGTTCTTCTTTTTGTTGTTCACATTTGCGGCAAACTTAAGAATCTATGTTTTTTTTTATGAGAATTTATATATGAAGTTATTATATGTGAAGTTACCTATCGGTTTTTTCATATGTGACGATATTAAATTAAATTAAGTAGTACTTGTCCACTATTTTTCACAATTATAAAGAGAACAAGTCTTCGACCGTTACCTCGTCTCCAACATTTTATGGAACTAATTTTATAACTGCACCCATTCTCCCCACTAAGCTTTATCCCTCTCGAATATAAATATTTTATAGAAACTTTCATTTCCTTTCTCCCTTTATAACCCGTTCTGCTCAATACAAACATTAGAGATTCTCCCCACCCCGCCGATCCAGATCTTCCTCCTCAGTAATACATCCATCCACCTTCCGCTGCCATCGTTGTTGTACCAAATCGTGGACACACTGCAAAACAGGTTTTAGTTCGCAACTAAACAAACAAATATGTTTCCTTTACTTATTCCTTAAATTAATCATTCCTCTAACTTATCATCGACCCTTTTAGCAGAAAATGAAGAATTCCAGGTTATATATTCCGGAACCAATACTTGCTCTAATCGTTAGCTACGTTTCGGAACAAGGAATAGACGCTTTGAAAAATTGGATTAAAGCTGGTCAGGTTGGGAAATTAGCAGCTTTCTCTGACGAAACGCTAACCCGAGTGCGTCTAGACAAAAGCCCACACTTCATCTACATGTCTTCCTCTAACTCTCTTTATTTCTCTTTCTACTCCAATTGTCTAGAAAAAAGGAACCCCTACGCATTGTATCTCCATAGCTTGAGTCTCGGATTTCGCTGCCTCGACCTGTGTGGAGCCATTTCAATTTTGAGTACCTGTAAAGATAGATTTCCTTTAGCCAAACTACTCAACATTGCTCTAAACCGTTCCGCAGGTATCGAAGTCATTGATGATTTCAATAGTTTCAATCGCGAGAACAAGTGTTTCTTTGATGTATCCTTGATGGCAAACAAGCTTATCGGCCACATTTCTGCTTCGGAACCTAAATGTTTCGGATCTTACGCCGAGACCTTTCTTTACGAGGAATATCCTGACTGCTGGCTAATACATGAGCTTAACAATGAATTTAACGGAGAAAGATGTTCACAATGCCTCTACTTCTACCTCTTCCGAGACATCCTTCTGCTTTCCTAGTTTAGTAAGATACACATCCTGTTCCAGCTTTATTATGTTTTCATCTTTCACGTTTATCTTTCGTTTAGTCTAATGTGTTTGGTTTTTCGTAATCTCTACTAATTCGAATCCGAGTCTAATCACACGTAATTAAGACCCCTTGTAATTATTCACATGTTAGTAAATCCTATTTTACCAGTTTCTGATACAACTCCTTCTCTTACATAGTAGCCAAAAGATAATAAAAAATTGGATAGTTCTATCTGTATACAATTACGTTGAATAGAGATTTGTATCATAAAATATATTAATAATTGGCGCAATCAAGCTTTACTTTGATTCAAATCAACAAAAATACCTTTAATCATTACATATACTAATGACTATACAAAAAATAATCTAAAAAAACAACTACAATTACTCAAAATGGATTATAACTACTTTTCCTGTTAAAACATCATCTCCATATGGATAAGAGTTTATGGATAGTTAAACGGGATTGCACAGATTTGCGGTTTAGCAAGATATGCTAATTATAGACTATTTTAACACAATAAATAAACATAAATACTTATATTTGGTACATCAAGAACTAGGTTTACAGAAACGGAAAAACATTTATGGGAATGTCTTACAATAAGAACTGAAATATTTTACAAAAACATGGCAACTAGTTAAAGTTCATACATTTATTAACAACTTAAATTCAAAAATACAATTTCTCATTGGATTACATCAACTTGTCCTGTAATGACCCAATCTAAAAAAAAAAAACTACAAGTACTCAAAATGGATTAGAACTACTTTACCTCTTAAAAAAACATCTCCATATGGATACGTCTTTATGGATAAGTAAACGGTATTGCAGAGGTTTGCGATACCATCAGGATATGTTTCAGCAATAACTAATTATAAGAACTGAAATATTTTACAAAAAACATAGCAACTAGTTTTACAAAAAGAACTGAAATATTTTACAAAAACATAGCAACTAGTTAAAGATCACACATATAATAACAACTAAAATTCGAAAACACAATTTCTCAAATTGGATTAGAACAACTTGTCCTGTTATGACCCAATCCTTTGCAGCGTGAGCACCTGTTCTGCTGCGTCCTTCCTGTCTTAGGTTTCTACGTTTACCATGTTAACCAACATGTTGCATTAGTTTGGTTAGTTTTTCAAAAGCTTAGACAATGTACGAGATTTACAAAATATTTATCTAACCTTATATTCCCCTGTTGATGGTATGCTTGCTACCTTAGGCCTCCCTGATGGTCTCCGAGTATATGGTGGAAGCATGGAACGGTGTGGGAGCTCTTCGGGTATGTCTTCTTCTTTGCCATTTGCTTCAGGGAATACTGCTCCTTTGTAACTCGCAACCCATGAGTGTGGTTTGAAATAATCATCAACTAAAGCCTTGTACGAGAGGTTAATGCTATTGGCAGCCACCAAAGCATGACCACATGGTATCTTCAGTTTATCATATCTCTTGCAGGTGCACTGCTTCTTTTCTAGATCAACAAAATTGCTACCACCTAGCTTCCCAACTACCTCGTAGCTCCAGCTGGTTACCCTCCCAACCTTGCTTCCACTTGATGTTGTCAAGTTATTTGAAATTTGCTTGTCAACCTCCGGAGGTACTGGACCTGAATGTGCTTGTGACTTCTTCCGACGCGCGTTGAACCAACATGTCATCATAGACCTAATAAATCTTAGCAATTCCACAATATGTGACGATCTCCCCTTGAACAACGCCTTGTTTAACGTTTCAGCAATATTGCTAGTCATCAGATTGAAACGCTGGCCAGGGAAATATAGCCTTGTCCAATGAGCCATCCCTACGTCGTGTAGATACTTTATGCAAAGGGGGTTAATGGCATTAATCTGATTATAAAGCGTTTTAAACTTTCCACTCGTAAACTCATATCCAGCGTTTTTCACTAACTGCGTCAATCCTCTGTTCTTGAACCTTGCTTGTATATTCCTACATAGGTGAATAATACATGCACCATGATGTGCTTGCGGAAATACCTTCTTCACCCCTACCTTTATCGATTCGTGCCTATCTGATAATATAGTGAGTGTGTTGATGTCAGCTATTATCCTCTCCAACTTTGTAAAGAACCAAGTCCATTCATCATCGTTCTCGCTATCCACCACAGCAAATGCGAGTGGATACACTTGGAAGTTTGCATCTTGACCACTTGCTGTGAGTAAAACCCCCTTGTATTTTCCTTTCAAATGTGTTCCATCCACAACCAAAACCCTTCTCAGATGCTTAAAAACTTGTATTGAAGCCCCAAAAGCTAAAAACATATATAAAAACCTCTCTTTCCTTTCATCTTCAATATCAGGTTCGGTTTCTATATGTGTTATCGTCCCTGGATTTGTTAACTTCAGAAGATGCAAATATTCAGCCAAATTGCTATAAGACTCTTCATCACTCCCGCCAACATCTATTAAAGCTGATTCCCTAGCTCTCCAACACTTTTTGTATGACGCAGAAACCCTCAAATCTTCTAGTACAAGTTGCTGAAGATCCATCGGAACAGGACCAGCAGAAGCTTCACTGTATTTTGCCTTAAATACAGATGCAATCACCTTTGACGTTGCTCTCTTCATGTACTGCCTTCTAGTCTCAACTGAACATGTGTGTTGAAGCTGCGCTTTCTTAATTTCATAGTAACTTGTGCCATTCATTACAGTTGCCAATATTCTCCAATCACATTTCTCATCTGAGCAATTCCATTTTGTTCTCGTTTGCTTGAAATGAAACTGATTCTTTATCGCAAATATAGCCAATCCTATTTGGCAATCTTCTTTGCTCGCATACACTTTTCCCTGGTATATACCTTTACCATCATCATCAATGTCCAAATCAGGTAAGTTATCAATTTCATACTCGATGTCCTCAAACAAAGGTGGGATGTCAAACTCTTCGTCATCCACTTCCTCCAACTTTTTGACCTCATTCCTCGTTCCCTGAGAGCTTCCAACTCCACCGACCATCTTTCCTTTCATAACTTGTGGGGTCTTTTTTGTATGCTCTATCTTTATACTTTCGCCAGCCCCATTCACATATATAGCGTGATCAAAGACTCCGCTGCCAGTACAGAAAACCACTTCATCCGGATTGGAGCCCACAACCTTATTGTTAGACCCGTACCTTACATCTAAACCTCCTGTTGCCATCAACTCATTAGCATTGGAGCCACCATAATCATCTGTTAGGAAATTTGACCAAAACTCCTTATCATAACCGCCACAGGGCATACTATCTTCAGGTTTTTCCGTGACTGCTTCAACTTCCTCTGTATCGTTATCAACGAAAAACAACTTTTCAACATCATTGTTAAAACCTTCGTTATCAGTATCATTCCGTGACGATTTATGCCCACTGTTACTTCCTATGTTTGCTTCTGCTTGTTCCAATTCCTCCATGAATTCGTCATCACGAGGAGTCAACACAATTGTAGGAGTTTTTGAACCCACAGACGATATATCGCGAACAGCTGTGACACCACTTTTAGGCGTTTTTGAACCACACTCTTCCTCCAAATTGCTTTGACGCGGTCGTTTAGTGCTACTATCTCCTCGTGTATCAAAACTTTGTAAATCTTCCTCCATTTCTTCAAACTTCACAAACAAATTAAGACCTCTGTTTTCTCTAAGTGCACTTAGATAGTACAGAAGGCCAACCTCGCTTGTAACCAAAACTGGAGGAGTCTTCTCCTTTGTTGTGAACATATCCAAAACCGGTTAACTAATTGATTGATCATATTGGACACTCAACAATACACAAGTATGAAACACTCATCAATTGTACATGTTTTTTTTTTTGACTTATTGGACATTATATTGTGGACATAATATTGTGGATATATAGAAAACAATCAGTATAATGAAAAGTTAAAAATCAGTAAACAAAAAAGAAAACAAACCAAAAACCATAAAACATTGTGGAAAAAATTTTAAATAATCAAAAAAAATCTTCAATTCATTGTTTGCATTATACACTCACAGAGGTGCAAGTAGAGCTGAACATTTTGGGAGAAGCATCAATATGATAGAAGACAAAATTATTTGGAATCCTCTTTTTTATATTTTTTACTAACATGGTTAGAAGCATCAACATCACTAACCAATATAAATCATGGTTTACTTTTTTATATTTTTTGGGTTTGTCTAAAAAGTCCAAGAAGGAAATAAGGTCAAAAACATGAAAGATATAATTTACATCCCTTTACATCAAACATAATCAATATAACAGTTTAAACATTCGACGATACTGGACAATTATCAGTGAACAAATATGATAAAATAGTTGGACATACAGAAGTGGACATTAATATTTTGCAGTTTATCTTTTATTGGACTTGATATGTTGGATACTAGTTTAGTTGCAGAAACAATTTCTTAAATTTTTTTCATACGAGTTTCTTGTTTAATGGTGATCAAGTCAAACCCCAGCATGGACTCTACTAAGGTTGATACGATTTATCATATTTTATGAACGCAACTGGAATTTTCTAGCCCATTATGATTTAGATGCTTTATGTACATAGTTATCTTTATATTTTTCCTGCAAACGATGCATAACGCATTAGAAATGGCAACAATCACCTTTTTCATGGTAAAGCAACCAAGAAAATTACCTGAAACAATTGTTTAATCATCAATGTCAAGTTATCAACAAAAAACACTTCATTTCATGTTTCAGTGGGTAAAGCAACCAGGAAAGTTACCTGAAACAATTCTTTAATCAACTCATGTGATGATATAAAGCCGACTAAAGTCTGGGTGTTGGAAGGAAACAACAATATCGAGCAACAAAATATCTCTACCCGCCACTCTAGTTATTCTAAACCTTTCAGATATCTACAACTTCCATCATATTAAGATTTTCAAAGTCTGTAAAAAAATGGCTATTGCAGGCCGATACTAATTTAGGGGGAGATTCCTAATCGACTTCTATGTCATCTCTCCAATCACAGTGGCGGTTAATTCGCTGCAAAAAACATCGTCACAATGCCTTGGTTAAGGCGGAGGCAACTCAATTTAAATTGTTTCAGAGGTTTTGTTTGAAGGGAGAGAGATCGTTGCACAGTAATATTAACCAATTCAAGAAACAGTGACCCGGAGATTCCGAGACTTTCCATAGTAATTGCTTGGTCGGAAAAATTAACAACCATCGACATTGATATTGTGAGATAATTTAAGTCGGCGAAGGTAACTTCCTTTTCTCATCTGTAAATATCAACTGTCGATATATTAGAAGGGAACCAAATCAAAACAAAACCTTTCTAACCGGTTAAGTAAATTTTTGATTTAGATGGGTGGGGATATAATTGTCCATTTATTTTTCAAAAACAAGGAAAAGTGCCTTGTACGTGAGAAGTGCCTCAAAAGGAATAAAAGTTTGTACAAGTGCCTAAACATGTCCAATTCCCATAATATTACATATATTTAAATCTGAAAATATAAATTATTAATTTGTAGAATTTCAAAGAATATTGAAGTTTTTTTTGGACTTTTAAATGAATCTAAAAATTCAGAATCTAGGATTCAAGAAATGTTTAAAGATTTTAGAAACTTTTTAGTTATTTTGATTTCTTGCAAACATTTAATTATTCAAAAATCAAAACTAAAAAAGTAATCCAGCCCAATAATGATGGATCGACAAAAGATCCATCATAGATGCATCTGATTCAGCCAGACCCAATTATTACTTCATATGTATTTGAGACAAAAATAGAAATATAAACCCGGACCAATTAATTGGACCGGTCCGACCAGCCACACAATGAAAATATCAGAGGGTGTCTGGACTAGTTATCGAAATCATTTTATCACTAGATATTGACCCGCGGTACACCGCGGATTGATTATTTACAATAGAAATTATATTATCTTTTTTAATTCTACATCATCTATATTTAAATAATCAAGTTATATTTTGAATTTCTCATCTTACTTTTTATATCTATTTATTTTTGATATTATATTTGTATTTCTTTGGTTTGATTTTGTTTAATTAAGGAAATCTGTTTATTATACGCATCATTATATAGGGTGTGTATTTTTTTGGTGTGTTATTACGTGTTTGTTATATAGTATTTTTTTTTGTTAAAAATAAAAGTATTTCGCTTAAAATAGTTTTCTTAACTAATATATAAGTGTTTATTTTTATGGTGTGTTATTACGTGTTTTTAAAATATTAATAACATATGGCTATGATCCATTGTGTACTGCGGGTTACTTTTTTGTAACTATAATTTTTAAAATTTTAAGTTGTATTTTTTGTTACTATTTTTTTTTAGTGTTTAAAATTGTATAATCGGATTTTGATTGTATATTTTAGGACTTTATATGTGGTATGCCGCCTCATATTTAGGCTAACTCAAACCCATCCCACCATATAACCTCGTCCCTTGAAATTTAACATAATTTTGTTATTTTTATTTTTAGTAGTACTTTTATTTTACATGTAATTTGAGTCAATATAAAATTTTGCTTTCAAATGGTTTTTATCGTATAAAAATTTATTTTTTCTAGAGTTCAAATATTATTAATATTACAAACTTTTTATAGAATCTAAATATTATGGATATCAACATATTAAGTGGTACTCTGCGGGTTGATTCTTTTCCTTTTATTTTATAATTTATAAATTTTTGATTTTGTAAACTATAAAATATATGATATTTAATAAGATGTAGCTCTTATAGTTATATTATAGTATTATTCGGCATTTACTATATAGCTAAATATTTATATGAATAAGATTAATGTTATTAAGTTACCATCATAAAGTTCAAAATTAAGTAAGTTTAACTAAATTGTAAAATAACTTAAAGTGCATGCAAACAAAAAATGTGGTATAGGATTTAACCCGTGGTGTAAAATAAAATAAAATTTGAAAACTAAATGAAATGATAAAATAATTTTTTTTACCAAAGTTATTTGGGAGAATCTAGAAAGAAGAAAGTTATTTGGGAAATTTGGATATAGAGGACTTTTGTTTTTCAATTTCCCTTAATCATAAACTAAAATAAAATGAAATTACAAACTTTAGTTTTTAAGGATTAAGAATACTCACTTTCCCCACCAAAGCTCATCCTCAGTAGTTGCATCTTTAATAATACGCTTATCTCTCGATCAGTCTTAGCACCAGAAAGCGTCGCCAAAGCTCCATTAGAAATGATAAACGAACCTTTCTCATACTTAATAGCTTGCTCATAAAGCTTAACAAACAACAAAATCACAAACTCAATCTATTAAATTTGTCTCACAAGCATTGATAAATATTCTGTATAGCAAAACATATCTAGAGCTATGAATAAGAAATACCTTGCTATATGAGAATTATGAGGGATAATTTAGACTGAGGCAAATTGGTTGTGGTAATTGTTTGATATGAGATGGTTATTTATAGACGATAATCTTAAGGTTTTGGTTGCATCTGTTTGACGGTTTGAGAATATTTTGGAGAGCAAGTAGAAAAATCATAGATACAAATCAAAAATTAGAATGATACTCACATGTTTAAGGGAAGATTGCGAATCATTATATAACAATAAAAATATTTTTGTTAACACATTTACGTTAGAATGTTCTAGATATTTTAGTTTAGGTAATATTCTGATATTCGAATATCTTGAGAATATATGCTTGTTGTTAGATTACAAATCTAAACAAAAACAATACGCAAGTGTTAATGTGGTTTCCTTTTTTGTAGAGAAATCTTGTCAAAAAATATATTAACAACGATTGATGAAAATTAAGGAAAATTTGAACTCAAAATTTGAAAAAATATAAATTAGCTATGGAAGATGTTAAAGATTACCATTTTTGTAGGAAAGAACTCGATCACATTTATGTTTATTGTTAGCATTCGAATTATTTCATTTTTGGCAATAAATCTTTAATGTCATAACTAAAAACCATTAGAATAAATTATTTTTTATTAGCATTAAATTAAAACGTGAATAAAATTAATTTATTCTTATTAAATATTGATTTGTTAGAACAATATATCAATTTATAGAGTTTTTTAGATATGGCATTAAAATATTATTACGGTTTATTCTAGAATTCTATTTGATTTGAAAATAGTTTTTTGTTATAACTACATATACGATTTATATATTTTCAAATCAAAAACAAAATTTTGTATAAATATTTTTAGGAATAAAGCCAATTAAGAACAAAAATACAGATTTCTCTAGTATATTGTATGTTTATTTGAGGTAACAAAAATTAATGCATAGTTACTTACCGGATTTTGTGTTGCAATTGATAAAAGAAGAATAAATTTTGGTAAGATATCATTAGCATTTAAAACTAAAATTATTTTCGAATCAAGTAATTGTAAATATGGTTAGTTATGATTGATTTCCGGATTTTGTTAATTAGGATTTTAGCATTAATGAATTCGGTATAGTTTTAGGGATTGATTTGTGCAATTTATTAGGGTAGTAATTAACAATATCTATGTTTAGGTAAGTAGTTAGTGCAATATCTTAATTGTTAATCAAAAATTTGGTCATTGTCCTAAAGAAAATATCTTGTCTGATTGATTTTGTAGGGACTAAACATACAATATCAAAAATTGAAAAAGGATTTTTCGACACAAATCGTCCCCAAAAATGTATATGTAGATATACACAATTAGTCTTTACTCTTTAGTTAGTGTTGCAGCCATGCAAGGCCAAATCAACTGCTTCTAAACTAGAACAATACAGAGCTAAGAAAGAAACAGATTCTTTTAACAAAACTGGAGTTGGTTTCCACAATTAATTCCCAATAAACATGTTTCGTCAAACGAGATCAAATTAAACATGCTTTAATCTTCTCTGACACGTTTCCTTGATGCTGAAGCAGATTCATTTTGGTCCCCTGTTAGTGTCTCAAGACCAACTTCAACTTCTGCAAATGAACCATTGCATTGCTTTGGTGATGCTTCTGAAGAAGAGCTCTTGTTGTCTTGTATCTTTTGTTGTTTCTCGAACATCATCTGTAGGTACCGGCCCTGTTTTTCAATCTGTAACTGCAGTGACCGTTGGATCTGGCATATGGTTTAGACAAAATCAGATAATACTCATGATATTCACAACTACTACTCTATCTAAGTTCGAAATCAGGTAAAGAAGGATAGTTTTTTAGCAGTTAGGCATGTAAAATCATTACCTCGAGCTGCTCGTGGAGACGTTTCTGCACTTCCATTTGTAACCGTAGAGCTTGTGTGATCTCAACGCTCCTGGAAAAGAAATAGTAACATAATCATCTAGCAAAATATACATACAAGAATATCTGAAGAATACGAAGAAAGATTACTGGTTTGTTATGCAGTCAGAAGACTGAAGATTCTTACGTTTTCATGTCAAGAGATTTGATATCTTCAATAGATGTCATCTTCTTCTCTTGAGGTTCTCCTGTGCAAGAAATAAATAAAGTTCATACATTCGTAAGCTGTTTGTCGAGAGTTTAGGTTCTTCTAGAGAGTGACCAATACTTTAAAGCTTAGAAAAAGTGCAGTAGTATTATGTTAAAGTATTTTAACTCCTTACCTGTAACTTCCGAAGTCTCCGGTTTATACCTTGCCGTTCTATATTTCTGTAGAAAAGAAGTTCAACAGAAAGACGGTGAGAAATGAGAAATTAGCTTAGCAGAGAAGCAGTATGAGATACAATAACAAAATAGTATATGGATAAGAACAAACCTGCAAATGGCTTTTTACATGATAAATGGTCAAGCCAGGGTTATTCAAGAGCTTCAAAACAGCCTTAGGGGTGGCTCCTATGATGGAAATTATAGAAGAATCAGTGTACGGTTAACATCCTTGAGCAATTATTTTCAGGAACAATAGAAGGAGAAAGCTTACGCACGTTCACTACCACCAAGCTGATTAACAGCTTCAACGAATGCCTCGTGAAGTTCTGGTGTCCAACGCATACGTTGTTTAGATGTTGCTACACTAGATGATGAGTTTCTGCCGCTGAGCTGGTCCTCTGATGAAACCATCTGTTGCTGCTGGTTAGCTGTTATATCTAGCCTTGGTACATCCAAAAATGGTGTAGGTATCTGATACCAATTATGCAAAACACTGATTAAATAACATAAGGACAACCAACAAACATAGAGACCATATATGGCTAGAGAAACTGAACCTCTGAATTTGGATTGTGGGAACTTGAATCTCCAAGAAGTTCAGACCAATTTGGCTCAGAACCATCGTCAACAGAAATCAGCTGATCTGCCCAATCTTGCCATTCACTTTTCTTATGAAGTTCCACGGATGAGTCCACCCTTACTCCACTACTCTCTGCTTGTAGATTCTGAACAGGAACATGATCAGAGAAATCAAAGAACTCATGAAGTGGATCTATGAACTCTTGAGGGTGATGATTAATCAACGAGGATTGAGCTATCAAAGGACAATCCTGCATAGCCAATCTGTCTCTAGGCACGGTGGAAACAGGTGGCTGGTTTTGCAAATTCCTTCCATGAGGCAAGACAGCTGAAACATTGCAGTATCCAGAGGAAGAAGGAAACAAATAACCACCAGAATTGCCACCAGAGACCGACTGACACGGTACAGGGTTATTCATCAGTTCCTGACCTGATGAAACCCAAAAAGAGTTAGGCAACTTGTGGTATCTGTCTTCTACACTAGTATGAAGAGCTGAATAAGATGAAGACATAGCGGTCGAATATCCGAAATCATTAGCCAGAGTCATAGCACAAGAGCAGTTTTGCAAAACACCACACAGTATCCTAATTCAGAGTGTTGAATGGCAACGAGAAATGAGACACTAATACACAGAATATAACTTTATGCAAAGGAGATGAACCATTGAATCAATTCCCTTACTATCTAGTCAAAAGAAACAATCTCTCAAGAATATTTCTAACGTTTTTGTTTTGCTCTAGATCACAAACTCTACATGGAGAAGCATCTACATGTGGATAGTGAAAGGACATTACATAAAGGATATGGAATCAGTACTCAGAGAATGAAATTTATGTCCACTTAGGCAAAGTTAAATATGGCTTTTGATGAAACCAAAGAGACGTGTTAAAGAAGAAGCTACCATGAACAGAATCAAATTCAATAAAAACTAAAACTTTACAATCCTAAAGACAATTCTAGGATCCAAAGCTAAATGGGGTTTAACATCATCACAAAGTCAACATAAAAATCAAACCTTTTGATAGAAACTTCAAATCATAAATTAGGATCAGAGAAACTAAAAGCTGTGAACTTTGAAATCAAATCACACAAAATCAGCTAATCCAGTGCTTAATTCGATGTTTAAACTAAAACCCTGATTGAGAATGATAAAACCCTAATCAAAGAGTAAATGGAATCGTCGAAAAGAATCTTACTTGACTCAGAGAACACAGGGCCCTGATGAATGATTATTGATTGATCAAAGAACACTTTTTTGTTTTGTTTTCCTAAACTATCGTTTTTACGTCTCTGTTGTTTCCAGCTTTTGTTTTTTCCTTTAATTTATCAAGACCGTTAGATTTTAACACGTGTATTTTATCAACGACTGAGATTTTTGTTGAGTACGAAAGTTGTATTATCTCTGTCGTAGAAGATCTCTGCCTCACTGGTGGCTGTGCAAAGTGCAAAATTAAGGAATTAAGGGACCTACATTTTTATTGTTGTTTTGTTTGAAGAGTATCTTATTAAAATAGGCACAAATTGGTAAAGATCTTCGGATTTAGGCATATTAGATACGGAAATTTGAGTGTATAACCAAAAAAAAACTTTAATTAAGTAACTAGTTATTCTAACCATATCATTACAATAGAATACAATTTATAATAATGTCATATCCTACTATATTATTTGGGAAGTACATTTTAAATGTAACCTTAATTTTTGTAAGTAATTACATAGGTATGCTATTAGAAATAAAAATTTAAAGAATAAATTAATTTATCTCTTTAAAGATTAGAAAGTCAAATACTAATTTAATTAAAGAACGAAATACATTATTAATTTCCAAAAATAATAACCAATCAAAATCAACATATAAGATTTGATATATAAATTTTAATTAATTTAATTTAATTAGAAAAACGAAATACATTATTAATTTTTAAAAAAATAACCAATTAAAATCAACAAATTAGATTTGATATCTAAATTATCATATTAATTTTTTATTAATTATTATAGTTCACTTCTCATCTTTATATGATTCTATTTTTGCGAAAAAATAATATCATCATTATAAAAAAAAAAGAATTAGAGTTTTTTTGCATATGCATAATTTGAATTTTTAAAAACGAATATAAACTGTTCAATACATGAATAAATATTATAACGGATGAAAAATAGATTTAAGAAAACTTTCTACTGAGTAACGGGTCATAATTTGAGATATTTATATTCAATTTCATACATATTATATTGAAAATTTATAATCTTATATACTACAATAATTAATAATATATTAGATTTTTTTATGTGTATGATGTGATTCAATTTTTAATACAAGCTGGAAAATCCTAGAATTGACGGTTTAGATCAATATTAATACAAGATGGTATACTACAGTTGGAACTCTTAAATTAACAATCAAACTACAAGTGTATAATCTTAAACATTAAACAATATAGATAATATCAACAAAACATATACAACTCACAGTTTACTATACATTTAAAATAAAATAAAATAATATTATATATTTTTAAATCATCTTTACAATAAAAAATTTTAGTTTAACTAAAATATAAACCTATCTGCGGTATACTGCAGGTTAATATCTAGATTATAGGGCTTATTGGATCTAAAGACGGATCATCAAAGATTTTCTAAACTGAAGCAAAATATATTGAATATTCGAATATCTATCTGTTACCAAATTATAAACAAATAAGTTCGTAAAACAATTTAGTATTTTATATATGAAATCAAATAAATCTTAATCACATAAAAATTAGCACAAAAAAAAGAATTCAACAATTAAAAATTTATCAAATCTCTATGTGTTATAGATTCAATCTCCGATTCTCACAATGAACTCAGCTCAAGAACACGAACGAACAAGTAAAGAAGAACACAAGACTCAATTTGTTAACCCGGTTCAGCTAGATTGGTGTGATCTAACCTACGTCCGGAGCCGAATCAATCCGGCAAATTCACTAGATCAAAGGAAGAGTTATGCTCAAACTTGAGCTTACAACAATGGCGGATTCTCTCTCTGTTACTCTCTCTCTCTAAGAACAAGAATTACAAAGGAAGAAGAAAGTGATGATGACTTTATAACAAACTCGGGTTGGTTAAAACCTTATCCCGTGAGAACCGAAGACCCTCCACTGCAGTTAGAGACTCCTCTTTACTTCATCATCTTTCGGTTTACTCAGCCATCCCAAAACCGGAGATAACCGCCTGGTCCAATGTCCTTAGTCTGATTAAACCAATCAAACCAATGAAATTGAATCAGAACTATAAACAACAACACTATGTTATATAAGTTTTGATACTATATTCGAATAAAGTATAATATACCTTTTCAATTTGTATTCTTTAACTAATTTAAGCTAACTAATATATTTGCTAATCTTATACCTATCAAAACAGACTATCGTTTCTTATCAGTATAGTATTTTTGCAAGACTTTTTTGGTGGATTTGGGTAAAAGTGCATTCGGGTCATATGGTACATTCCCCTATTAAATAAATATGGTGCACTCTTATGTTATTAGCTAAAATGTTTAGATTATAACTCAGAGTCATATCATTAATAAACTTAATATTAATAAAATAAATGGCTTTTTTGCAAGACGGATTTGGAGGGACGGGTTATTGAATCAACATTAATAAAAAAGTAAAATATAATTAATCCACCGTTTCAATACGGGTTAAAACTTTAATTTATTATTTTTTAAGACCACTAATATTAAGCATATAAAATCATCCTAATTTAGAAAAGATTATATAAAACCAAAAATGTTATGTGGTATGTATAATGTTACTATATATAAAATTAAACTATAAAATATAAATTTATTAGAGAATGATACAATTTACAAAACTTTTATATATAAAAAATAATTCTTAAATTTTAAAAATTACTACTTTAAAAAAAAATCACGGGACGGGTAAAGAAATGACAGAACGGGTTTTATTTTGGAATTGGGTTGTATGGTGGATGTATTTGAATCAATATTAGAAAATTTTAAAATATTATTAATATGCTGTTTTAATAGGGGTTAAAACTTCAGTTTTTTAACAATTGTCTCATGGATTCGTGGTATAGCGTTACTTAATAGCAATTATAAACTGTAAAATATAAATATTTTATAAAAATAAAATTTGCAAGTTTTAATATATTATTTTTAAAAAATAAATCGTTCCGCGGTCTACTGCGGGTTAAAATCTAGTTTGTCCATATTGCAGGATACATAGTTCTTTTTCTTTTTTTTTTTTTTAATTTTTTTTTAAGTCTTTGTTTTTTCTCCTTCTATTCTATCTTAATAAAACAAAAAATATATAAGATTCTTATTATAATTATCTTTCATTATCGCATCTACCACGAAGTCACAATGATTATTTATTATTGTTACTGCCACAACCGTATCATCACAACCACCACTGTCAACGTTATTGTTAGTGCCACCACTACCACTGCTATCGTCACCACCAGCACCACCGCTACCGTTAACGTCACTACTACGGTTTACCTCGATTATTTGAGTTGCCAATATTGTATCTCAGAGGATATAGTTGTTTGGATCAGATCGGTTTAACTCGATTATTTATCACTATCACTGCAACAATTGTATCGACACAATCATCACCGTCAACATCACTATTAGTGCCACTAGTACCATTGTCGTCATCACCACCACCGCTACTGTTAACACTACCACCGCTATCGTCAACGTTACCACTGCGATTTACTTCGGTTGCTTGGGTTGCCAATGTTGTATCTCATAGGGTATAGTTTTTTTTGGATCAGATCGGTTTAGCTCAATCATTTGTTTGTCTATTGTTCGTTCTATACTATTTAGTTTTATTTTATACTATTTTATTGGTGTGTTTTAGACAAATATTATTTACTATTTTAATAATTTGTATCAGATTTCAAAAATTTAAATCAGGTTATAAACCGAAAAAATCTATGTTTTATTAAAAACTATTAGATGATTTAATTAGTCAATTTTATGAAATTAATCTAACATTCAAATCACTTGGGAAAAAATGTCGTATCATCATTATTCTCTCTCTTCTTCTATTCTTCTTTATTCTTTCATTATGTGTGTGTTTCACGCGCACGTCCTACACCAAATCAGAAGGAAAAAATAGACTTTTTAAAAACCACTCATGTTACTTACTTAATTTATCATATTATGGTGTTAAAAATTTAATTACTTTTCTCAAAATGGTTATTTCTGCAAAAGACCCTATTAAATATAATATGAAAATAAAAAGGCAATAGTTTATTGTTGCTGACCATTGTACCCTTCCTCATATTGGTGCAAATATCAGATGATGTGGGCAATATGCATTTCTTTTTTCAATATGATTTTCTTATTGTTTTTTCACTTAATTATTTAATAGTTTTTTTAAAAAAATTAAATACAATAACTTAACTATCTTAATAATTTAAATAAAATAATAATACACCCTAATCAACGACTCATAAATCCTAACCGCCAAATATTTATCCCATCATTCAAATAAAACATCAAAAATAGAAAAAGATAAACTCTTAACTGTAATTTAAAAACGCAAACACAATGTTCTAACACATTATAAAAAACACGAAATTTAAACCCTAGTGAATCCACATTTACTTTTACAGTGTATCATTCATACATAATATCTAAACCCTAAGTTGTAAAAACGGAACCCAAACACAATTCATTAACTACTTTACGAGTTTGTAATATTCTAAATGAGAGAAAGCTAAATCCTAATAAAAAAATTGGTGAACTCAAACACAACACATTAATCATCTTGCAAGATGGCCAATATTATAAATATGAAAAAAATTAAACCCTGCCAAAAATTGGTGAACCTAAACTGATTTAGTTACAGCACATAGCTAGTAGAAAATAAAAAACAAGAAAATTAATAGAAACCATTCATACACAATATCTAAACCCTAAGTTGTAAAAACGGAATCCAAACATAATTCATTAACTACTTTACGAGATTGAAATATTCTAAATGAGAGAAAGCGAAATCCTAATAAAACAAAATTGATGAACTCAAACACAACACATTAATCACATTGCAAGATGGCCAATATTGAAAATGTGAAAAAAACTAAACCCTAGCCAAAAATTGGTGAACCAAAACAGATTTAGTTACGGCACACAACTAGTAAAAAATAAAATAAAAAATAAGAAAATTAATAGAAACCATTCATACATAATATTTAAACCCTAAGTTGTAAAAATGGAACCCAAACATAATTCGTTAACTACTATACGAGATTACAATATTCTAAATAAGAGAAAGCTAAATCCTAATAAAAAAAATAAACTCAAACACAATGCATTAATCACCTTAGAAAATGGCCAATATTAAAACTGAGAAGAAAAAACTAAACCCTAGTCAAAAATTGGTGAACCCAAACCAATATAGTTACGACACAAAATTAATAAAAAATAAAAAAACGAGAAACTTAACACAATAATGTAACTATTGTAACTATTTTACCTGATGATAATATTAAAAAAAGAACGATGGATCATAGTTGAAAAATGTTCACTCAATTAGATTACAGAGTTCTCCAAAATTATAATAATAAGTTTTGTTGCATATCATAAACCATTTTAAAATAGTATACCTAATTAAAAAATTTAAATAGTTTATCAGTTTTTTAACATAATAAAAAATAATCATGGTACATATAAAAAAGACATTTATATTATATGTCCATCAAAAAAGATAGTTAAAATAGAAAAGATTTCTTGTCTACACAAAATTTACATATCTTATATTCACAATCTTTTTTTTTCTATAATAAAAGATAAATAAGTTGTCAATATATTATTTCACATCTATTTTCTTCACCATAAATAAAAAATATTTTTGTTCAAAATATTAAAAACTCTTGTAAAACCATCACCAAAGAAAGGACATAAGCGTCATTTTAACATGAGAGAGAAGTGTTAGAGTGCTTATTTCAAAACACCATAACGTAGAGTGCTTATTTTCAAAGGTCACTTGGGTTTTAGTACTCTTTTTAAAATAACTCTTTCACTTTTTTGGCTTTTCTTGAATATTTTATTGGTCAAATGATGTAGTAGTATAATAATTTTTTAATTTTGTCACATGTTCAATGAATTAAGTGTTTATTCTGTTATGAAAGCTACATTGAAGATAAATATTCATAAAAATGATTTATGGAAAAGATGTGAATGATGATTAAAGTTAATTATTTTAAAAGTAGACTTTTTGGATTTCTGTTCAATTCATTAAAAAAAATGATAATCTTGAAATTTTTAAGGGATCAAATAATTTTTTAACCTAAAAAACTATATTCAAAAGTCAAAACTAAAACCGAAAAACTTAAGTTGCAAGACATGAACTTTCGTTATTTTTTATTTTTATCTTTTACTACAAGAAAACATATGAGTAGCGTGGAAATATTGCGTAAAAATAAATGCGTCGCTAATTCGCATGTAGTTAGCGTGGATTTAGCATCGCATTAACGATTCGACTCACATTCGTCGCTAATTTGCTTGGAACAATTTCGTTGCTAATTCGAGGCAGATAAGCATGTAATTTGCGACGAATTAGGATGGAATAGCGTAATTCGTCTCAACTTCGTCGCAAATATGCTTCGAAATAATTCCTCCCTAATTCGAGGCGGATAAGCGTAAAATTAGCGACGAATGTGGGTCGAAGTCAACAGTTCCAATCAAATTCATCGCAAACTACATGCACATTTGGCGTGGAATTTGCGTGTATCAATTCGACGCAATTGTGTGACGCATTTGAGACGAATATATATATGGTAGGTGAGAAACGTTTTAAAATGTGCTACCTACCTAGTTTACAAATTCTCGCAATATAGTCGCAAAAATTCGTCGCAAATACCTCGCAAACAGATTTGTGTGCCTATATAAAGCCACGTTGGGATGAGTAAGGAACATAATTCTTTAAATCTCTCTTTCAAATCTTTTCTTCTCAAATTTATATTTCTTTTATTTTCAAAATAATATATAATATGTTGGCGTGTGACGAGATTTATATCCGACGGGAATGGATGTATAAGCACAAAGATGTTAATGGATCAATGACAATAGAGTTTGCAGATGGGCTAGAAGAATTCATGATAAACGAAAATCAATTGCCACTCACGCAAGAAATTGTAATATGTCTTGTCCATGTCGAAAGTGCAAAAATGGTCGCTATTTTCTTTCAAAACAGTATGAAAGCAGTTATATAATAGAGGATTCATGGCAAATTATTATATTTGGTTTTGGCATGGTGAGGAAAATATGGTGAATGCATCGTCTAGTAACTCTAGTTTTCAACATGAAGAGGAACCTAATATCAATTTTGAGCCTCAACAATTTGATTATAGTCAACAAAATCATAATAGTTTATGGTCCATGATGCATTTCTTGAAACAACAACAATCATCGATAACCATGAGGAACCTAATTTAGATGCTTGACAATTTTATGATATGTTAGATGCTGCAAATCAACCGATCTACGATGGATGTAGAGAAGGAATGTCTAGATTATCAGTTGCATCTAGAATGATGAACATTAAAACAAATAACAACTTACTTGAGATTTGCATGGATTCATGGGCTCAATTAATTAACGATATTTTGCCAGAGGATAATTTTGCTCCTGAGTCATATTATGAGATACATAAGTGGTATATAGTCTTGGGTTGCCATCAGAGATGATAGATGTTTGCATTGATAATTGCATGATATTCTAGAAAGAAGATGGTCAATTACAGGAATGTCGATTTTGTGGGAAGCCAAGATATAAGCCAAGTTCAGGACAACCAAGATCCCGTACCAACATATGTGGTACCTTCCAAAAATGGATAGGCTTAAGCGATTATATCAATCAGAAAGGACATGTGCATCAATGAGATGGCATGCTGAGCATTCACGTGAAGATGGAGAGGTCACACATCCATCAGATGCGAAGGCTTGACAACCATTTAACACGGTACATTCTGACTTTGCAAGGGAGAGTAGAAATGTTTATTTTGGTCTATGCACTGATGGGTTCAGTCCATTTGGTATGTCCAGTCGACAGTTTTCTTTGTGGTCGGTAATCGTGATACCATACAATCTACCTCCATCTATGTGTATGCAGCGAGAATTTTTATTCTTGAGTATTTTAGTCCCTCGTCCTAAGCATCCTAAACGTTCTCTTGATGTTTTCTTACAACCTTTGATCCATGAATTACATCAGCTTTTGTATACCGGAGTTCGTACATTTTATTACTCACAACAACAAAACTTTACAATGCATGCAATGCTTATGTGGACCATAAGTGATTTTCCTGCATACGGAATGCTATCAGGTTGGACTACACATGGCAGGTTATCTTGTCCTTATTGCATTCATCGGACAGATGCATTTCAACTGAAGCATGGTCGTAAGACAAGCTGGTTTGATTGCCATCGTCGTTTTCTTCTGATGAGTCATCCGTACAGGAAGGACAAAAAGTTTTTTAAGAAGAACAAAGTGGTATGTGAACCTCCACCTGTATATGGCTGCAAATGGATACATAGATTTGCTAAGTTGGAAGAGTTGAATCGTGTGTTCAACTTTATTCCTCCAGAAATTCACCATTTGCTTTAAAAAAAGATTCAACCCAATTTTTTTGGGACCCACCATAAAGCTGAAAATTTACACTTTTTAGATGAAAATTGTTCAGCCTCAAAATAGGAGAGAAACGAATTGAACGTGAGAAAAATTTGTAATATTTTTTTTATCATATTTAAATTAATTAATTTGTTTAGAGAATCTAGGAAATTCAAATACTAAACTAATTCAGTTCGATCTTTAAATATTTTGTAATCTTGTTTTTGTCGAATATAAATCAACAACTATAATATTTTCCTATAAATCAGCTCAATCTTTGCTTATTTTGAATAATTCATTTTTTATTTTACTAACATCTAATATTTGTTCCTATAAATATAGTATTCCCATCAAGATTTATCTTCACAAAAAATATAATGAACTAAACACTTTTCTTCTTTCATAACCAATCGTTGGCACTCAATCATGAGTGAAAGGTAATACTACTTCAATTTACTTATAAACACAATCGTGGTCATATTTGTTTAGTTTCAATAATTTGATTCACTTGTATAATTTTGCTTCTAGCTCATTCATTTTACTTTTGTTTATTGAATGTCTCTTTTTTTTTTTTATTAGAAACAAACAGAGCAAAAATGGAAGCACTAGTACTCCATCATCAAATTCTAAGGGTTAAGCAAAGGGCAAAGCAAAAGCTACTGAGGAACCTAAAGTATTATCTCGTTGTTTATATAAACACATGTCATCATATATTTGTTTGGCTTATATGCTTTAAAATTATCAGTATATATAGAGTCCTAGATATACCAAAATTTTTCTCCAACTTGTAAACACCAAGCTTAAATCGAAAAGCTATCTCACAAGAGTGCCGGACAATCCGGGGAAAGCAAAAATTCAGGAAAAGTTTTTTGAGTTGACGGGAGTTAGATTAACTAGGAAGCCAGAGATGAAAAATAGACTCGAATATATGCGAAATTTGTGGCAGTGTAACAAAATACTAAGTGACCGCACTGGTATTTCGATTAATTCGATAATAGGAAAGATAGATATGCCCCGACGTTTGGTGGAAAGATAGAATTCAGGTGAGTTCTTAAAACATATTAGCATATAATATCTATTTATATTTACATATAATTCTATTTTATAATTAGTTTTATCATTATATTTCAGGAATTTGGGAGAAATGGCAAACATGTGCGAGTGTTGCAAAACAGGCCTATTCTATTCAAAAAGATACTTGATCAAATTTATAGCCAACATGATGTGGAGCAGGATGATCATTATTCTCCGCATACTCTACGAACAAACCTCGAACAAAGTCAAAATGAAGGGCCTAGCGATGATGACGTAGAAGTGGATGAAGCTTCAGATGATAATGGGAGTCAATTTCCTCTAAAGCTAACATCTGATGAGGATCTTCAACGAGCTGCTCCATCACCGATACCCACTACTAATGAACAAGGACGAAGTTCTCCGTCCCGTACCAATAGATCAAATTTGGGTGTTCGAAAGACGACTACTAGACGTACAAAGTATAGAAGAAACAACTTTGAGACTCAAGTTAAGACATGGTTTCAACGTCTTGAAGAGTCTCGTACAGGTTTACTGGATGTCTTAAGGTCACGACATCATCAAAAAGCCACATTTGGAGATGCTTTGGCTGAACTAGAAATATTGTCGGTTGAACCGATGGGAAAAGTTTTGGTGGGAAGCAAACAGGTTGCTGATGAACGACGAGGATGTTCGTGATGGATTTATGAAATTATGGAGTGAAGAGATCAAAATTCAGTTCTTGGAAAAGCTTGTTGGCGTTGATAGATATGGTATTCCATGTGATAATATCAGTTTAAGGAAACATGTATGGGTACGTACGTGTAATGCTTTTGACTTAGTTTCACACTTCTTCTTGGTAAACGATGAGTATGTACGTGTGTTTGTCTTTGGTATATCATGTCTGATGTCTATATTTTAATATTTAAGGTTCATGTCTATATTTTAATATGACAAATCTTTTTTTTTTTTTTTTTTTTAGGAAGCTCTATTGCAGAACTACATCTACGAGGAATTGAAAATCTGTCAGATGAAGAAATTGCAAAACTGATTTTACTTGAAGAAGCTGAAATCTTAGACACCCACATCTCTCCTTTGATGGAATATTATGGCAAGTTCTTTTGTAAAGAACCAGTGACACAAGATATAGGTAGTGGATGGCGAATGATTCAAAATCAAATCTATGACAATGAAATCGCATGTCAAAAGCTGATATGGATGAGTACAGTAGCATTTCAACGTTTGTGTGAAATATTACAAGAGAGGTATAGCTTACAAGACACGCAAAATATGTCTGTTGATGAGAGTGTTGCGATCTTTCTTATGATTTGTGGGCAGAATGACACTCAAGGTGACATTGGTCTAAGATTTGGTCATGCACAAGAAACAATATGTCGGAAGTTTCATGAAGTGTTTGGAGCAATGGAATGTATGGCGGTGGACTACATACGGCCAAGAACTACCCAAGAACTTGAAGCTATAGCAAACCGTCTACAAAGAGATAAGAGATATTGTCTTTACTTTAGTGGATTTATTGGAGCATTAGACGGGACTCGTATACCTGTTATGATGCCTCCAGGACAAGAAACCATTCGATTTGTGAACCGGAAAGAAAATGCAAGTCTCAATCTCTTGGCAATGTGCGACTTCGATATGCTTTTTACATATTGTTTTGTTGGTATGGCATCAGCACACGATGCACGTGTGTTATCAACATCGATTCGAGATGATCCTATGTTTCCTACGCCCGCTGAAGGTAAATACTATCTTGTAGATTCTGGTTATGCCAACAAAAGTGGATATTTGGCTCCATATAGAAAACAAAGTAATACTGGCACAAGATATCATCTACAAGAGTTTTTCAATGGTGAACCGCCAAAGAATAGCAAGGAGATGTTTAACAGATGACATGCATCCCTTCGTTCAGTTATTGAACGTACATTCGGAGTTTGGAAAAAACAATGGAGGGTTTTAAATGAATTTCCAAGATATAATATTGCAGTACAAAGACGTGCCATATTTGCTACAATGGGACTTCATAATTTTATTCGGCGGAACAACATTGAAGATGCTGACTTTGAAGAAGCAAATAAAGAAAGTGAAGATTCACATGGGCAACAAAATGTGAGTGATGATGCCAATGATGATCAAAGTGTTGGAGTGGAAGAAGAAACACAAGATGGGAATTATATGAAGATCGTCCGTGATTAAATTGCTGAGCAAATGTGGTCTGCAAGTCGACGTAGTTCTCGTCGGCAACATTAGATTTTATTTTAAACAATATTTCTCTACATTTAACTATTCAGCTAAATGCTCACCATTTGACATACTTTTTAATTCTCTGCAGCTTATTCATCTTATTCAGCTCATTTTTATTATTCAACTTATTTGTTCAACTTATAATTATTCATCTCATTCAGTTGGTTCAATTTCTCAATCACCATTTGGAGCTTATGTTTCTGGAGAAGCCTTGCTTGAGCAGATAGATTATTGGGATTCTTAAAAAGATATTTCATGTGGGGATAATTGGCACATCCCCGCCAATATGCCAGATTGATATCTGGTTAATCACAATTGCCACAAGAAAAACATTTTTTTGCAGCTTCCTTACTGGAAGGATCTTCTGTTGAGGCACAACCTTGATGTAATGCATATCGAAATGAGTTTTTTTGATAACATGATGCATACACTTTTGAATGTGCAGGGGCGTAGTAAAGACAACTTAAAAACAAGACTGGATTTGCCTGATATATGTTCGCGACCTGATTTGCATCTTACGAGAGATGGGAAGGTTCTCGTTCCAACTTTTAGATTATCCTCTGAAGCAAAGACAGCGCTTTTTGAGTGGGTTAAATCTGATGTCAAATTCCCAGATGATTATGTGTCTAAACTTTCAAAGAATGTTGAGCAAGGCAAAAAGTTTTCGGGTATGAAAAAGCCATGACTGCCATGTTTTTACGCAACGCCTATTACCATTTGCTTTCAAAGAGCTATTACCAAAAAATGTTCATGAGGCAGTTGTAGGTATGTGTGATAATTTAATTAATTTAGTTAGCAATATATGTAATTATACTCATAATCTGCTATTATTGGAACTTTCTTTTGTGATCTTTGCACACGGACTCTTACGGAAGACGGAATAGATCATCTAGATAATAGCATTGCGATCTTATTGTGCAACATCGAGAAAATTTTTTCTCTTTTATTTTTCGATGTTATGGAACATCTACCCATCCATTTACCACATGAAGCATCCCTTGGAGGTCCAGTTCAATTTTGGTGGATGTACCCATTTGAGCGATTCATAAAACATCTAAAAAGAAAAGCTAAAAATCTTGCAAGAGTTGAAGGCTCGATTATTGCAGGGAGTTTGACCGAAGAAACGTCTTATTTCTCTTCCTACTACTTTCCGCATATAGTTGGAACACGGAAAAGGGCCCCAAGACGGTATGATGATGGTGGTGCGGCACCTGTATATCCTGTTACAGGTGTTCCTGATATATTTGCACAAATTGGAAGACTAAGTGAACAAGTTAAAAAAATTTGGTGGTCCGATAAAGATCGTCAAAGTGCCCACACGTATATTTTTCTAAATTGCGAATATGTTCAACCATTTGAAAGGTATCTTTTACACAATATATATATATATATATATATATATATATATATATATATATATATATTAATTTAATATCATTGCTAACTAGTTCCTCTCTAATTGCAGTATTTCATAACACAAGTGAAAAAAACATTTTCCGATATATCTGAGAAAGAAATAGCGAAGCTAAGAGACAGGGAATTTGCGGGATGGTTAAAACAATATGTAGAATAACTTAATAATCCTTATATATCAAATTATTATCATTTTATCTTATATATGTTTATCTAATTAGTAATGTTGTATTTTACAAGTACATTATGGGACAGAGACATCCCGTTTGGTTTCACGAGTTAATCCAAGGTCCTCTTGCGATAATTACTACTGCATCCATGTATTTCACTCGTGGATATGCTTTTCATGTGCAAGCTCACTGTCAGCATCGGACAACAACAAACTTTGGTATTTTAGTACGTGGTGAAACAGATTATTACGGAGTGCTGCAAGAAATCATAGAAATACAATATCCAGGATTGGTTAATTTGAAATGCATATTATTCAAATGTGAGTGGTATGATCCTGTTATCAAGCGCGGTGTGAGGAAACACAATCTCGGCATTGTAGATGTTAATGACTCTCAGAGATATCAAAGGTTTCAACCATTTATCCTTGCTGCTCAAGCTCAACAAGTCAGTTTCATTCCATATCCCAAGATTCGGCAAACTGCGGTATCTTGGTTATCTGTCATTGAAATTTTACCAAGAGGTCGTATTGTTGGAGTCTCTGATGAAGTACCACTACAAAACACACAAGGAGAGATTCATGTTCCAGAACATACACTCGAAAGCGTCGTACATCTTGATCAAGACAATCGACAACTAGAAGAACCTGGTGATTACTCAGATGAAGTCAAATGATAGTTCTAATGAAGAAGAATATCAGGATTAAAATGATTGTATATTTATATATAATGAATAATAATGTTTGAATATAATTTTAATTTGTATTTTTATTTATTATCAATAATAAAGTTGAATATAATTTTAATTTGTATTTTAATTTATTCTGAATAATAAAGCTTGAATATAATTTTAATTTATATTTATATTTATTATGAATAATAAACTTACCATATAATCTATGGTTTTGTGCAAACTTCTAAACCCACTTACTAGTTGGGCCTTATGTACATTTGTGGCCCGAAAGCCCTTTCACACTTAAACCGAAGTCATCTTCTTCTTCTCCCTCTTTCACGCTTCTTCTTCTTACGTCTTCTCTTCTCAATCTTCTTCACTTTCTCTTCTAGTCTCAATCTCTGGTTCCTCAATTCGAATTTAGATATTAATCATAGTTTGAGTCCAACACTCATTACATTGCAACGAGTTTGCGTCGAATTTGCAACGGAACTCGTAATTTAATAGCGACAAATTAGCGACATCGCTCGCAATTAAATTGAGAGAAAACACGCGCTAAATAATTGGCCAAAATTTAGGTCATTCTTATTTATGTTCGGGAAACTTCTCAGTTTCCCTTCCATTTCTTTCTCTTTTCTTCTCAGTTTCTCTTTCTCTTCTCTTCGTGTTGGGAAACTTCGGATCTTCTGTTGGCGAAAGCATCATCATAAGCTCATGGTCTGTCTCTTCTTTTCTAAATGTGTTTGCCTATCAATAGGTTTTGTTGAACAATAAGAGTTAGGGTTTGTTTGTTTGCATGATATTAAGGTTGTGAAATTGAAATCGCCCTCTATTATCTATTTTTGCTAGAAATTTATGTTCTTTGGTGCTAATTTTATGGTCAATCGATTGTCTGATGCTTCTTTTTTGTTGTTTTATGTCTAGACTTCTTTTTCTGGTTATGGATTAAGAGATAGAACTTTAATCGTTTCTTTTTTGTTGTTTGACGCTCTGTTTTATGTTTGATTCCTATGTTTATATGTCTGTTTTGTAACTTGTTTGTTTAAGATTATGCATTTTGTTCTATATATCTACATGTTTCCTTATCTTCTGCAGATTTTGCAGCTGCGATAAAGATCTAAACGAGCACAAGGGCTGTAAGTTACACAACCACATAGTGCTTTCCTTTAGTTATACTATTTCCCTTGAGGTATCTTTTCAGTAATTTAGATAGCATTGTGTTCATACTTGTAGGTGAGAAGAAGATCAGTTTTCTTCAAGGTAAGATCACATTGATGAAACTCTGTTTTGTCAATATATCTTATGAAACTCTGTTTTCGTACTTCTTCTATTAGCAACCTTGGATCTTCATTACTTTCTTGATCTCACGTTTAGATCAGCAGTTTTAAGGTTTATGATTCCTGCGTAATTTATTGCATAGCTTAAAACGATGATTTTTACTGCTAATTCCTTTAACATAATTCTGCGTAAATTGGGATTTTGTATTCTCTGTTTCTGTACCAAGCTTAGCTTAATCGTTATGCATTTCCTCTAATATCTATTTTCATATTTTGGTTTAGACAAAGTGGTCATTGATACATTGTCTTCCTCACTTGTGAATTTTGATGGAACTTAGTAATCTTTTGATTGCTGCAAGTGCCAAGTCTCAAGATTCGTTTTTTTTTTAATCATTCAAGATTTTTTCTCGTGAAGCATACTTATGTTGCTTATGTGACTACTATATCCTTTGAAGTTTTGATATACAATATGTCTAGGTTAAGGCTCTTTCAATACATATTTTGCGACGTTATGTTTGGTCACAACACGGAGCGACTACTTTGTCATTCATTTACGACTAGTTCGCTACTAGACGAAATACAAAAGCAATTACGTCACCATTTTAGGACGCAAACAATATGTCACAATATAGTCTCTATTTCATGACTACATTCCGACTAATTTCTGCCTATAAACAAAAGGTCGCGATTTGTACTTTCGGACGTATTTGATACTCGCGATTTTTGGAATTCGAAAGATCACATAAGAAAACTGTTATATATATATATATATATATATATATATATACGTTGATTGAGTAAACTATAATCACTATAAGTTTCTAAAAGCTTTAAATCACATTATTTGAACACAATAATTTCATTAATTCTAAATCATTCTTAAGTTTAACATGTTTGTTTAGAAGAAGGATTTGAATTTTTGCAAATTTCAAAATAAAGTTATCAAATCAATGTTTTAAACTCTTATACTAATAGGGATACTCTAGTATACAGTTATGCTTGTTTTTTAGTGATTGGAATCAATAGTTTTGAACTGTAATGCCTAGAATCCAAAAAAAAAATTTGTGACTTAAACATAGGAGTCACAAGACAGTAACACTTTGTGACTACATTCAGACTCCTTTGATACTCGCGATTTTTTGAATTTGGAAAATCACCTTAGAGAATTGTTATATATACATATATACTTTGATTGAATAAAACTTAATCACTATAAAAGTTTCTAAAAGCTTTAAATCACATTGTTTGAACACAATAATATCATTAATTCTAAATCATTCTTAAGTTTAACATGTTTGTTTAGAAGAAGGATTTGATTTTTTTGTAAATATCAAAATAAAGTTATCAAATCAATGTTTTAAACTCTTATACTAATAGGGATACTCTAGATTACAGTTATGTTTGTTTTTAGTGATTGGTATCAATAGTTTTGATCTGTAATGCCTTGAATCTAAAAAATCAATTTGTGACTTAAACCAAGGAGTCACAAAAGAGTAACAATATGCGACTGTATTCGGACTCTTTTGATACTCGCAATTTTTGAAGATGAATTTTGGGCTTTTATTTTAATGGAATTGGGCTTTGGTTTGGGAGATGAATTTTGCCTCCAATTTCGTTTCTGTTGTGACTCGTTTGCGACAGATTAAGGACTCCTCTTCGTTATTTACTATGTAAACACTTAGTCGATTTTTTATTATGCGGCTTCTCTTTCTCCATTTAGGGTTTCACTCTCAAAACTTCTCAACTCTCTTCTCTTCTCAAATCGATTTCTCTCCTCAATCTCTCTCAGTCTCTTCTCAATCTTTCCTTGATCTCTTCTCAATCTCCCCTCAATCTAATGTCGCCGAAGGGAGGAAAGTCTACAAGGGGTCGCGGTGGCAAATCTCAATCACGTCTGAGGGTCTTCACTGGGTCAAATCCGGCGAAGCCATGTGGTAGTAGGACATTACCGGTGAATCCTCCGTATCCAACCACTGGTAAGCGTAAAAGGGCAGATCCTCCGAAACCAAGCAGAGGCTTGAGTCCAAATCCAACAGATCCAAGCGGTGTTTTGATTCAACCTCCATCGAATCCAAGTGTGAGTCGGACTATGAATAATAGTGGCGGAGGTGGGAGGAGAGGAGGAAGGAGTGGTGTCGGAGTGTCTTCTCACTCCTCTAATCCATCAGAGACAATCTCATAGAACTCTTCCATCCCAGTACCCGCCGAGGACACAACCTCTTCCTGCTCGTCAACCACGGTCTCCTGTTATTCAATAACCGCCTCTTGCTCCTCAAAATGACGAAGAGGAAGATGACGAAGAAACAGATGACGACGACAACAACATACCAATCGAAGAAGATGATGATGAAGAAGAAAATCCAGACCTAGACTACGAAGAGCTGTTAGATGGTTTGCTTAATCTTGCAGGCCGACAACATTTACCTGTTTTGTCCAAGGTTCCTATCCCATGCATTGAAACTCTCTGGTAATAGAAGCTCTCTGTCAATCTATCTCTCTCCTTTTCATCTTATTAGTGATGTGTTTAGAGCAGCTAGAGATTGATTTGTGATTTATGATTGTGATTGTGCTAGAGTGTTATTTGTGATGTGTTACTTTAGTTCTTGTGATTTGTCAAGTGTAATTGTTCTAGAGTTTAAAAAGTTAGCATTAAACATGTGAGAGTCAAAACTCACACAGTCGAATTGTATTTAGGGTTTCTTCAAAGAACAGATCTTTGTGAGACTCTCAAAGAACAACAGAATTATTTGATTACCGTGGACGGTGTTCTTGATCTTATTATTGAAAAGATGATGATTCGATCGTACAAGTGTTTAGAAAAGTAAAAAATAGGTGTTTTGTCTTCAAAGTCGGAGCGTTTTGATAGTCTGAAGTTGAGAGCGTCTTTATGCATGTCCCCTTTGTTCGTTCCTTGAGGCGCTTTATATAGGACCTTGGTAAACCGCCTCTCGCGATATTCTCGGAAGATTTCCAGTTATCTCCGAGTCGGCGATAGGGGTTCTTTTCTATATGGAAATCTTCCTTATTCTTCGGGAGTTTCGGGAAACTTCCATAACCGATAATATCCCAGAGATATTTTTGAAATGATATCTTGACCCTTCACTGAATTTGTATAAGTATCCTCCTCGGGTGGATATTCTACCTTGGGCTCGGACCGAATGCCGCGCCTTCCAGGCCGAGCCCAAGCGATCCCCGAGATATAGTTGAGCTTGGCTCGGGTGTGTTTTCTGGAATAACACCCGAGCCAAGTATAGTTTATTTGAGGTGTTCCCCTGGGTCACAATGTTTCATCGCACCCGGCTGGGTGTGTGTTTCCTGGAGTAACACCCGAACCGGAACAGCGCTGAGCCTAGCTCCTGAAATGCTGATGGTATCCATCCGACCGGCTCGGGTACTGGGGTGAAATCCGACCCCAACAGTTTGCCCCCCTGCTCGTTGTTTTTGACCAGAAGGATAAGTTAACCGGACTGATTGTACGTCTTCTTACTCGTGACTCTTGGCGTTCCAGTTTCCGGGACGGTCAAACTTCTATTGCGTGTGGCCGCCTTTTTCCTCGAGAAGCGGAAGCGTTTCGCTTGTTCCCGAGATTCACGCGGACGTGCTATATCCTCCCGAGCTCACGCGCCGTTGACGCATTCTACTAACTCTTTTGGACCCGACGCACCTTTATACCTCTATATATATCGAGCTCTTCCTCTGAGATCGTTCACTTGAAGTTTCTGAAGAAAAATTTGAGGTTTGGTCTCTCTTCTCTGATCTTGATTTTCTTATAACGGTCTTTCTTTTCTGGTAGATCTCCGCCGCTTTTTAGTTGTTTTTTATTTCTCCAGTTAGAGAATTTACGTTTTCTGATCCTCATTTCGTCAGACAGTTTCGAGCCGAGCATGAGTTCGTCACATTCTAACGCCTCTCTTTCGTCCCCCAGTGATCTTCTCGGCGACTCTAGTGAGTCAAATCACCGAAATGATCTTCCCCCAATTTACAAGCGAAGGATGGTCTGGACTTCATCTGAGGGTTCCGAGACTAACGCAGCGTCATCTTCTAATGCTTCCGAGGCGGCAGTGCCCTTTTTGGCTCGGGAGGATGCTACAGCTGACATCGCTCCGGAGTTAGATTTACCTGAAGATCCTGAGCCATCTCTCATCCGCAGAACCGCGCTTCAGCTGTTAACGAGGCCGGAGCATCGAATTGGCAACATGTGCCTGAGCTGTTCTTCCCCCAAGTTAAGGTCGAGGAGCATCTTTACTTTGGTCCGGACGAGACGGAAAACATCGTGCGAGCGTTTGAGCGGAAGGCCTTCGAGAAGGCCGAGAAGAAGAAAAGGAAGAAAAATAGAAAGGTGGTGAGACCAAATCCTCCTGGCTCGTCTTTATGCACTGAGCGGTCACTGTCGGACTTAAGAGCTCGGTTCGACTTTGGCGATGGGGTTACTCTTCGCGTTCCGAGCCCAGATGAGCGTTGACAATCCTCCAGAGGTTTCTTCACTCTATACGAGGGATTCTTTTATCTTTGCTTTCTCTGGTTGCCAGTTCCAAGGCTAATCCAAGAGAACGTGACTTGGTATCAGATAGCTCTCTCTTAGATAACGGCCTGGTCTTTGAGGCATCTCATTGGGATACTGGTGCATGGTTATGAGACCGAAACCGAGGTTACGTTTGCCAATCTGAGGAATTATCTGGAGATCCGGCGAGTCTCGAAGTCCGTGGTGGACCGATATTATATTTCTCCTGCTAAAGGTAGGAAAATTATCGAAGGCTTCCTGAGCAAAGATGACGCCTACACCGATCACTTCTTCTTTGTGGCCTTAGAGGATGTCATTCTTGATGATCTCCTCGGGAAAGTTCTGACGAAATGGAGACTTTGGGTAGTTTAGATTTTATGGTTTATTCATTCGTGCCTGAGGTGATTGTTACGACCCTTTGCTTACACAATTTTCTTTATCGCAGATCGCCCAATTCGATTCCTCGAGCTGTGTCCCGTAGATCTCGTCTCGTGTCATCAAGAGTTGTTGGCCCGGAAGTGCCATTGGACAAAGCACTTCTCTTGAGAGCGAGTTGAACGGGCGCTTCGATTATTTCATGGTGTTTCTTGCCCTTCCAGCTCGGAATCTTCAAATCAGCGAACCCAATTCCTTGTCGATATGCACACCAGCAAACCTACCATAAGGGAGGTTTATGAAAGGAAGAGGCTTGCAGCCGAGAAGAAACATGCGGCCAAGGAGAAGCGTATTTCAGATGATAAACGCGCTGCTGAGGGTGAGAGTGTCGATCCCGATGCAGTCGAGGATCGGGAAGGTGCCCCTGAAACTGTTGTGCCCGCCGCATCGGAGCCCGCTGAGGCGGATGGCATTGATGCGGTTCTGACAGATCTGTCGGTATAAGCGGGCAAGCAAGCAATCGTCGCACTTCCAGCTGGTGAAAAGGTTTCGGGGAAGCGTCCACAGGTCGACGATTCCGAGGAGAAGAAGAGAAAGAAGAAGAAGAAGAAGGTAGCAAAAAGGATGACGAGCCTCCCATTTTCGAAGATAAGGCTACTTTGGTGAATCTCGTCGGGAAGTGCGCCGGTCGCCTGCTCCCGCCTCCAGATACTCTGCTAGAGTCTAGAAAGTACGTGAGACTGCTTTATATTTTCTAAGGGTAAGTATGTTATTCATTTTAGATGCTTGGCGTGTTCTCCGAGCTGTTATGATCGTGGATGCCTGTTTTTATGTATCAGGTTGTTGGCTCGATGAACCGGATGGTCCAATCTTATGATACGGCCATGCGGAACAATCTAGAGGCGATTAATAGGTTGGCTGAGGCTTAGGCCAGGGCGAAAGAGGCCGAAAAGGCGAGAGACGCGGCGATCGCCGAGGCCACTGAGGCAAAACTGGCGAGAGAAAGGGCTGAGAAAGAGGCCTTTGTCAATAAGGAGAATGCGATCAGGGTGGCCGAGCGCAACATGAAGATGGACTCTGAGGTTGTTCGTTGCAAGCGACTGCTCGTCGAAGCGAAAGGGCTCAAGGACAGCGAAGTGGCTCGGGTCGCGCAAACGGCGAGGTGGAGGAGAAAATGTCGCTCTTCGAGGACGCTAACGATCAGTTTATGTATTTGTCCCAAGCGGGGGCCAATGCACAGCTCATTAAGGCGCTTGAAGATGGTGGATCCTTGGCGACCGAGAAGAAGCAGGTTGAGGATTGGCTCAGGGATTTCGCTGATGCGGAGGTGAATCTCATTCGTCTCCCGTCTGAGTTGAAGGAAGAGCTCAAAGCCCCTGCTCCTGAGCTTGCTCCTCTAAGCCCTGGAGGTCATAGATCGGTCGAGACTCTCGCAGATGAAGTGGGGGTCACCGATCAGTCTGGATCGTATCTGCTTGCCGCTGGGACTCTCCCGACTGAAAAGCTTGAGTAGATACCCGTGGCGTTTTTCTTTAGACTTTGCGCCTGGACAGCTTTATCCGTATTTCTATAGAACCTATGTCTGGATGGCTTTATCCACTTATTATTGTAGAACTTATGCTTGGGATTTTTTTTTGCTTGAATGTTTTAAAAACTGATTCGTTCCCGAAGCGTTTTATTGACTGGGGCTAGTGTGAAAGAACAGGACTTTTGAGTGAAACTTCTCGGTTGTGATCTGATCCGATTCACTTCTTAACCAGCGTTTAGAAATGTGCTGGGGTACCAGTGTTTAGAGTATAACCAGGTTTCTGAAGATAAAAGAATTATGTTTAGAAGTAATCTGACAGATTTTATCTCGTACTTATATAGTGCGCTATAGCCGAGCAAGCATAAAAGATACTCCGAGCCGTCGCTCATCGTATTAACCGAAGCGTTTAGAAATGGGAAATGGATTTTTATTTATGCAGAAGTCGGAAACTTACAAAATAAATAATGAATGGGAGTATGGATATACGGACCCTCTCCCCCCTTTTTTTATTTGGGGGGGGGGTAGCTGAACTCATCCCAAGACGAGCTGCCTACGTACCCTTTTCAGGGATCAAGCCACCTCGTAGTTCAAGTTTAGTCACCTCGGATTTAGTTGTAGTATATCCTTAGGTGCATTGCATTCCAAGATCTTGGAATGGCTTTGCCGCTTAGATCGGCAAGTTCATAAACGCGGGTCTGACGACTTTAGAGATCAGGTATAGTCCTTCCCAGTTCGCCCCAAGCTTCCTAGCGTTCGGCTCGTCGGTGTTTTGAAAGATTTTTCGGAGAACTCGGTCTCCTTCATGAAATCTTCGCTGTCGGTAATTCTGTATTCGCACTAGGGCTGAATCTCTTCGTTCATCGATTAGATCTAGCTCGTCGATTATCCTTTGAGTATTATCTGGTTCGCGCTCGGGAGACAGGCTCCGCCGCAGACACGGTACTGTCATTTCGGCTGGAATCACACATTCCGTTCTATAGACTAATGTGAATGGGGTTTCCCCTGTGGCTCGACGAGGCGTTGTTCGATGTGACCATAGAACACCTTTGAGTTCGTCGGCCCACGAGCCCTTCTTGGCGGTGAGTCGCTTTTTCAAGCCGTCAAGGATCGTCTTGTTTGCGGCCTCGGCTTGACCGTTCCCTTGGGGATACCGTGGTGTTGACTTGCTAAGACGGATTCCCCACTTATCGCAAAAACCTTGGAAGCGGGTCGATATGAATTGCGAGCCGTTGTCTGTAACGATCTCGTAAGGGATACCGTGGTGACATAGGATGTGTTTCCACACAAAACTTTTCGACTTGAGCGTCCTTGATGCTGGCGTACGATTCGGCCTCTATCCATTTAGAGAAGTAATCGGTTAAGACAAAAACTAACTTCTTTTACTTCGAGGCGTGCATCGGGCTGATTATGTCCATCGACCAACGCATAAATGGATATGGTGAGGCGATTGATAAAGCTCGGCCGGTGGATGGATCGTTGGTGCGTGCCTTTGGCATTTTTCGCATCGTTTGGAGAACTTTTCGCAATCCTTGATCATCGCTGGCCAGAAATAACCGTGGCGTTTTATCTTTATAGCTAGGGCTCTTCCCCGGAATGATTTCCACACAAGCCTCCGTGAACTTCTTTCATGACTTTGCGAGCTGCTTCTTTTTCCACGCAAGTCATTAAGGGTCCTGATAACCGCCACTTGAAGAGTTTCTCCTCGACCAGAACGAAACGCGCAGCCTGATCTTTCAGCTTCCGAGCTTCCCACTTGTTCGAGGGCACTTTTCCTTCAGATATGTAGCTTCTGATGGGTTCTATCCATTCTGAATTGCAACCAAGGTCCGACCTGTCATCTGAAGCATCTTCGCAACCCGCGACAACCTGTACGGGGAAGGCATGTTCCTCTTTGTCAAGCTCGATGCTTGGCTTTTCGATAAACTCCACTGGGATGAATCTCCTCAGGTTTGGGTCGGATGTTGAGGCCAGAGCAGCTAGGGCGTCGGCCGACGTACTTTCCCCTCAGGAATCCTTGTCAACTCGAACTCGTCGAACTGTTTCACCCGATCTTGTACATGAGCATGATAGGCTTCCATTCGTTCGTCTCGAGCCGTGTACTATCCGTTGAACTGATTCGCGACGAGCTAGGAGGAGCAAAAAGCTCAGATTTTCATGATCTTCAGTCCCCGAGCTAGATTAAGCCCAGCCACGAGTGCTTCGTATTCGGCCACGTTGTTGGTTGCCTCGAAATTCAGTCTGAATGACTGCTCGAGAACCTCGCCCGTGGGTGAGGTGAGACGGAGATCCACGCTCGAACCTTATTTTGATGACGAGCCGTCCACGTGTAGTTGTCAAGTTGTATCGAGCGGATTCTCCCTAGCTTCCTTTGTTCGACGATAAAGTCGTCTAGGACCTGGGATTTTGCACACATTTTGTTCCGATACTGATGTCATACTCGCTGAGCTCGATAGCCCACTTAGCCAGACGACCCTATTGGCTCGGACTACGCAAGACAGCGCGGAGCGGCATGGATCCCATTACCACGATGGAGTGGGATTGGAAATAGGGTCGCAGCTTTCGAGCTGACATTACGACTGCTAACGCAAGTTTTTCCATTTGCAGGTAGTGAGATTCTGCGCCAGTAAATGTTTGTGAGACGTAAAAGATCGGCTTCTATTCGCCTCTGTCATCTCAGACTAAAACTCCGCTGAACGCAGAATCCGATACAGCGACATACAAATAGAGTGGTTCTCCGATTACAGATTTCGCGAGGATCGGTGGGGTCGCTTGGTACTTCTTGAGTTTCTGGAAAGCCTCCTCGCATCGGGTTGTCCATTCGAACTTTTTATTTCCCCGAAGCACGTCGTAAAAAGCCAAGCATTTGTCGGTGGATCGGGAGATGAATCAATTAAGGGCTGCGACTCTTCCAGTTAGATGCTGCACTTCGCGTTTGTTTTGAGGCGATGCCATTCCCAATAACGCCTCGATTTGCTTCGGATTTGCCTCGATGCCGCAATGCGTAACTAGATATCCGAGGAATCTTACTCCGAAGCGACATTTGGTTGGATTAAACTTAACGTTGTAGAGGTTAAGCTGCTGGAAACATTCGCGTAAATGGGCTATGTGTTCTTCCTCTTCCATGGATTTTACCAGCATATCGTCGATGTACACTTCCATTGTTTTTCCGATCTGTAGTGTGAAGATTTTGTTGACGAAACGCTGGTAAGTTGCCCTGGCGTTGCTAAGTCCGAATGGCATCACTCGGTAACAAAAAATTCTTTGCTCTGTGTAGAAATCGGTCTTTGGTCTTTGGGGTTCATCATGATCTGGTTGTATCCAGCGAAAGCGTCCATGAATGATAGCAATTTGTTCCCAGAGGTTTATTCCACGAGGCGATCGATATGCGGTAGTGGGAAACTGTCCTTTGGGCAGGCTTTGTTCAGGTCGGTGAAGTCGAAGCACACTCTCCACTTGTCGTTCTTCTTTTTCACCACGACCAGATTTGCAAGCTAGTCGGGATATTTCGCCTCGGTGATGGAGCCGATCCTTAGCAGTTTCTCTACCTCGGCTCTCACAGCCCCCGACCTAACTTTCTCCTCTTCTGCTTAACAGGTTTAAACATTAGGTCGACGTTGAGCTCGTGCTCTACGATTTTGACGCTTACTCCAGGCAAGTTTTCCGAGGACCAGGCGAAGGTGTTGACGTTTTCCCTGAGGAAAGAAGTTAGCTCGGTCGTCACCTCTTCGCCCAAATCTCCGCCAATTTCCACGCATCGTTCGAGGTTCTCCTCATCAAGACAAACATATATTACTGGGTCAGAAACTGGTCTCGTTGATTCCCGGATCTTTAGTTGCTATAACTGCTCGGAGATTGCTTTTTCTTCGGCTCGTCCCAACTTAGCCTTCTTGTGATTTGCGTCGGCTGTTGATTCGGTGACGGGGTTTCTAAGTTTGTGTGCTGCCATGAAGCGAATTCGGGCACTTTTCTGATTTCTCCAGATGGTCTTCACGACGTTGCTTGTGGGAAAGTTCAGGCAGAGATGATAAGTTGAGGCGACGGCTCGAATTTGATTTAGCCATGGCGTTCTGATAATTGCGTTATAAACGGTTGGCTGGTCAGTAACGGAGAAATCGACGATTTTTGTTATTCCTTTGGCTCGGACTGGTAATTTGATGGTGCTGGGGTCATGGTGGTCTCTCAAGAGAATCCGAGCACAGGTCGTGGAGTCGGTACGACTTGCGCCATATCGATCTTCATTTCTCGCAAGGTCGTCAGAAAAATGATGTCCAGCGTGCTCCCTGTATCGACTAAAATTTGCTCGACATTGAAATCTCTGATAGTCATTGTAATGACCAAGGGATCATTGTGCGGCCGATACAGGCCGTTAGTATCGCTCTCATGGAAAGTGACTTCGTCGTCTGGTCCGTTAAATGACCGCGTCCAGTTACAGTTTGAACCGGCCTTCCTCTGATAAGCTTTGATTGAATCCGTTGTGTCTTGACAAAAAGCTGAATCTCCCAAAATCGTGAAGATTCTCCCTCGAGCAGCTTCTGGCTCGTCATCATCCACCTCGCGGTTGCCTCGCCTCTCTTGGGCCCTTCAAGGTTCGCCGTGGGGGCTGCCTATAACGCCCCCGAATCGCTCTATGGCCAGACAAGCCAAGGGCAACCCGGAAATGCCACATTGATAGCTAACACGGACAACCCAACTTAGGTTCCAAATGGCTTTAGACCTTTAGCCAGATTATCCACATGAACATCCCTCACGAACGCGGTTTAGGCTTTTCAACCCTTGCCATGACCGTGAGTTATGTCAGTCCGGACAAGACTAATATCGCATGAAACACACTCTTTATATGAAAATAATCTTTTATAATATATAAATTTCTCAGACAACCAAGTATCCAAAATGTTTCAACAATGGCCCCTTGAGCATACACTCTCAAATCCAACAAAAATCATAATTATTAAGTTTTGCAAAAAGCAACAAACTCTATACCGGCTTTCCTACGTCCTGAGCATCCCTCTAATGGTTCCCACTAAGGTTTCCTACAAAACAAAATGGAGTCATACGTAATCTAAGATTACTTAGTGAGCTCGGTCTATGCAACTAAGACTCCATTTTTATTAACTCTTTTAAATAGGGCCCGATATGCTGCCTTCAAACACCCCACACCAAAAACACAAACTCCCGGGATCTCTCGCTTTACAACCACAAAGGCATGTAACCAGAGCATCCCTACCAAACGCTACACCATCGTGTAGACAACTCGGCTAGGGTAGCTAGCCCCGTCTCTCCGAGCCCTTCGCACTAAGTGGCAGTAAGGTAACAACGTTAACAAGATCCCACAATAGCACGATTCACTACGAAGGTCAGACATACCACGATCTTGATACGCTTTTCGGTACTACGTCCTTTCGTTCTCATATTTACCTTTACGATGCTTCCAATCTTAACTTCGTTTAACTCATCATCTTCTTTGAATCTACAACCTCCTCTTATTTTGTACACTTCTCCCTTTAGCGGCTTCAGTTGAACTACTTAACTCATCACTCTTCTGTACCGACTTTCTCCTTTAAGTTTTGGATCTTTCATACCTTGCACCTTTACTCGCTCGATAATCCTCTTGCATTATCTCTATCTTGATCATCCCGCTTACACCCGTTTACTCTCTGATCATGTATCCTTCTTCGAACATTACCATTTGATTCTTAGGCTCAGTTTTCTTCCCACATCCCTCCGATAACGATATTACTTTGATCAAACTTCACCTTCTCGATTTTTTAATTCACCTCACCTTGTCTTATTACGCCTCCTTTTTCCCTTTATAATGATCCCAAAAATATACTCCATCTCCTTTCTTGAGCTTCATCGTTACTCACCATATATTGATTTGTGATCACCACTTATGTCTCTTAAATTGTTTTGCTCCCCCAGTACTCAATCTCTTCTTCACCCACTTCTTTGTTATGCTCCTTACTCTTCATTTAAATGATCTCTTTCCTTCTAATCACTTACTTCTTCTCAGCTTCATCACTTCCCTCATGCCTAAATCTGATTAATAAGTCTTACTCATCATTCTTCCAAATGATTTCATTCATCTTCCATTTTCCTCCTTCCTTAGAAATGATCTTTCCACCTTCGGCTCTTGTCCTCTACAATTCGCATCTCATCACCCACCTTGGCTCTTACTCTTTATCCAAAACTTCTACTCAACTTCTCTTTCACTATTCTTTAGTTTTCTCCAAAACCACTCACTCGCTTCTCCACTTGACCTCACTTGAGTTACAAGCCCTTGTTACTGAACTCGGCCACAATGCTTCACCTCTTTCATAATTTTGGTTGCGGTTCCCCACGGCCATCCATTCTCGGTCCAATCTAAATGTACAATTGCAAGAACGACAAGGGTAATACCTAACCCATTCCCCACTAACTCAGGACATACCGGTTTACCTAGTTGCTTTTACGACTCATTTACTCGATAAAACTTTTAGAAAACGTGTGTCCCGTGAGCATCATGAACCATGCTCTGATACCAAAAATTGTACCCCGAATCGCTCTATGGCCGGACAAGCCAAGGGCAACCCAGAAACGCTACATTGATAGCTAACACGGACAACCCAACTTAGGTTCCAAATGGCTTTAGACCCTTAGCCAGATTATCCACATGAACATCCCTCACGAACGCGGTTTAGGCTTTTCAACCCTTGCCATGATCGTGAGTTATGTCAGTCCGAACAAGACTAATATCGCATGAAACACACTCTTTATATGAAAATAATTTTTTATAATATAGAAATTTCTCAGACAACCAAGTATCCAAAACGTTTCAACAATGGGCCCTTGAGCATACACGCTCAAATCCAACAAAAATCATAATCATAAGTTTTGCAAAAAGCAACAAACTCTATACCGGCGTTCCTACGTGAGCATCCCTTTAATGGTTCCCACTAAGGTTTTCTGCGAAACAAAATGGAGTCATAAGTAATCTAAGATTACTTAGTGAGCCCGGTCTACCTGCAACAGATATTAGTTCCCCATCCCATTATCATAACACGAAACACGCAACAGAGAATAACAACAAAAGGTAGCTTGCCGAAGCATCTACCAAAAATATGCACATGCAACTAAGACTCAAGTTTTATTAAGTCTTTTAAATAGGGCCCGATATGTTGCCTTCAAACACTCCCACACCAAAAACACAAACTCTCGGGATCTCTCGCTTTACAACCACAAAGGCATATAACCAGAGCATCCCTACCTAACGCTACACCGTCGTGTAGACAACTCGGCCAGGGTAGCTAGCCCCGTCTCTCCGAGCCCTTTGCACTAAGTGGCGATCAAGTAACAACGTTAACAAGATCCCACAATAGCACGGTTCACTACGAAGGTCAGACATACCACGATCTTGATAAGCTTATGATCTCTGCCTCGTACCACGAGCACCACGTATCAAGACCCAACATTTAAGATATTATGAGACATATTGTTACTCAAACTCATAGAATCATCAATATTCTTACTCACCACAACCTCCCAAACATAAGCCTTAAAGCATAAGAATTTAAACGATCTAATATGCGGCTTAGTACCATCACACCATTAATCAATACTCATATAATTCATGAAATAAATCAATGAATGCAAGAGTATATGATCATGCAACCAAAAAATCAATCAATCACCCAAACAAACACTCAAACCTATCATGCGCCATATCACACGCTTCGAGACTCACAGAGATTCGGTTGAAGGTTTAAGGTTAGCTTCAACGATTCTCGGACATTCCATGGCTTCCCAATCTTGATCCCAGCTAAATTTAACTCTCCTCATCTTGATCTAACACCTCTTGATAGAAGCAGCCTTGATTCATGAAGCTTTACTCCGAATAAACATTTATGGGACGGGTTCCTCGGAAGGTTCTTGATCGGACAGAATAACAGCATGGATTTCTCGCTCATGGGCAGGAGTTCTCGATCACGGACATGATTTCTTCCCTCACGGTCAAAGAATCTTAGTCACGGGCAGAGTTTTTCAATTGTGGGCAAGTTTTCTCTCGGTTAAAGGCAATTTTTATGAGTCGGGCAGCCTTTCGGTTCTATCTCCTTTCTCTCATCAAATGGCTCGAGTTTGGTCAAGTATTTATAAATGGGACAGCTTGGCCACCAAGCAAACGCATGTCATCTCGTGGTGACACCTTGCGGGACACATGTCGCCCGCCCGTGGAGACACATATGCTGTAGAAATGGGACGATGACACGTGGAAAAGGAAACTTCGGCTCCAATCCTCTTAAATTTGGCTTCAAGCAACTTTGATTGGGCTCCAAGTAAGCCAGCCCACGTGTCCATGGCGTGGTCAAAGGGCGGTCAACGCCCGTCTGGGCAAACTTTGCCCGCGGCACGCCCGTATTGCCCAATCTTGCCCATTCTTGCCCATCTTTGCCCATTTTTGCCCAAATAGTAATTTTGTTTTCCCTTTGATGGTTTAACACCTTTTGGGCACATATGGGAATTGACCATGTACGCGGGGCAACTTCCTCTCGTTTTGGCTTCGCCTAGATGACCCAACTTTGAACTAGAATTGGCCAAGTTCATTTTTACCTTGCCCATCTCTTTGGCTTTCGTTCCTTAACTATTTCTTTCTCTTCTAATTCTTCCTCGGTCGTTCCTTGATGTTTTCCCGTTTGGCCGCTTACCCTTTAGCGAGGGTCACTACACTGCCTGTTCAGGGTTTGCCACGGTGTTTACCTGCTTAACGTTCACATTCTCTGGTTCCATGTCTTCAATGGTTAAGCCCCCGCCAATTTCACCAGTTAGGAACTTGGCTGCCAATTTTGCACCGAGGCTACGACATCTAGAAGTGTGATGGCCGTAGCTCTTGTGCAACTTGTAGTACTCCTGCTCATTTCCCGTGGGTTGATCCTTCATCCACGTCCTTGGCCATGGTCTCACCCTCGACCTAGGGGTGTATCGGCTTGTGATTGTGGGCTCCGGAGAAGTTTCGCCCTTCATGGTGTACGAATGTCCCGCCTTGAGCGCCCTTTTTATGGCTTGGAGCGCTTGGTTGGGATTTTTCGCCACGAGGCGTTTGGTTCGGCGGCTCGTGCCTTTTCGACAGCCATTCTATTTCTTCCTCATGAGAACATAATTCGAGGCTCAGGTGCAAGGCGTCCAAGATTTTTTGTGGTTTGGACAAATTTAACTCCTTTCGGAATTCGGACTTGTACCACATCCCTTCTTCAGAGCAGAGAGAGTCGCGACGTCATTGATTCCCTCGACTTTTGCTAGGGTGGATCAGAACTTTGTTAGGAAATCCCTAAGTGTCTCGTTCAGCTGTTGAGATAGCGACCAAAGGTCGGCATCAGACGTGCCCGGATCGATTAGCACCGAGTATTGCTTGAGGAAGAGCGTCGATAGCTCCTGAAAACTGTTGACAGAATTTCCTTCGAGTCTTGAGAACCAATCTAGGGCTGGTCCTTTCAAATGTTTAACGAACATATAACAGAGACCGGTGTCTCTTTCCTCAAGCCGTAACTTGGCTCGGGCTATAGAGATTATGAAAGACTTCAAATGCCCCTTCAGGTCGGATGACCCGTTGAAGTACTCGATCCTTAGCTTTCCTGGGTCTGAAATTATCGCGTTAGAGATCTTGCGAGTGAAAGGCGTGTTGTGGGATTCCACTAGGATGCAGTCGATATTTGGGGCTGAGGAGACTGCGTTGTGCATCTGTGATCGTACGAGCTTCATCTCGGTTTCCGCCTTGGCTAGGGAGAGTTTGATGGCGTTATTTCCAGCTTCCTAGCGTATTCCTCAGCCCATCTAACGTTTTCTTCCAAATCTTCGCCATCGGAGACTTCGATCTGGTCAACCTCGTCAACTTCGGCTCGGGGAATTGGATCCCGCGGGTCGGCTTCTTTCCCTTAATCCATCATATTCTCTCCCGAGGCTACTGGTTCTGCTCGGGTTTCGCCGAGCCCTGAAGGAGTTTGCCGAAATGGCCTCGTTGTGTTACCTGGTGTGTTGAACACAAGTCTTGTTGGATTGAGATCTGCCGCTGCTCGCCGATCAGGAAAGTGTCGTGCGCCGAAGCGATTGGTCCTGACCTGTCCTTGAGAAGTAGCCGCTTTGAGCTGTTGGGCCAAGAATCGGTTTGCTTGCTCTTGGTCGTTCCCCTTCTTCTGGAGTTGTGCCATCATGCTTCTCAGTCCTGCTAGGACTGCGGGAGCGGCGACTTCGGGAGCATTTGTCTGGATTGGAGGAACAGGGTTTCCCTCCATGTCAACGGTGGTAGCGGGGATCTGGTTGTTGGTCATCGTTGCTCGATCGATCGGTTCTGTGTTCTTGGAGTAAGAGAAATCTCTTTCCCCTCCTTCTAGCGCCGAATTGTGCGAGTCGAAACTCACATAGTCAAATTGTATTTAGGGTTTCTTCAAAGAACAGATCTTTGTGAGACTCTCAAAGAACAACAGAATTATTTGATTACCGTGGACGGTGCTCTTGATCTTATTACTGAAAAGATGATGATTCGATCGTACAAGTGTTTAGAAAAGTAAAAAATAGGTGTTTTGCCTTCAAAGTCAGAGCGTTTTGATAGCCTGAAGTTGAGAGCGTCTTTATGCGTGTCCCCTTTGTTCGTTCCTCGAGGCGCTTTATATAGGACCTTGGTAACCCGCCTCTCGCGATATTCCTCGGAAGATTTCCAGTTATCTCCGGGTCGGCGATAGGGGATATTTTCTATATGGAAATCTTCCTTATTCTTTGGGAGTTTCGGAAAACTTCCATATTCGATAATATCCCAAAGATTTTTTGATATGCTTCACCGGATTTTTCGGAAATGATATCTTGACCCTTCACTGAATTTGTATAAGTATCCTCCTCGGGTGGATATTCTACCTTGGGCTCGAACCGAAGCGATCCCCGAGATATAGTTGAGCTCGGCTCAGGTGTGTTTTCTGGAATAACACCCGAGCCAAGTATCGTTTATCTAAGGTGTTCCCCTGGGTCACAATGTTTCATCGCACCCGGCTTAGGGTGTGTTTCCTTGAGTAACACCCGAACCGGAACAACACCAAGCCTAGCTCCCGAAGTGCTGATGGTATCCATTTGACCGGCTCAGGTACTTGGGTGAAATCCGACCCCAACAAAACATAAAAACATTTAGCGCTTACAAACATTTTACGACTGTTAGAGTTTAGAGCAATCTCTAGTTACTTTAGTTCTTGTGATTTGTCATGTGTTCTAGAGTTTAAAAAGTTAGCATTAAAGGTAAACTAGTTACTGCTAGAGATGGATGAATTCTTGTCTTTATAGAGACTAGTTATCTTCTATGTTTTTGCTAGAGATGCATCTTTTTCTTGTCTTTATAGAGACTAGTTCTCTTCTCTGTTTTTGCTAGAGATGCATCTTTTTCTTGTCTTTACAGAGATTAGTTCTCTTCTCTGTTTTTTTACAGGTTTAACAGGCATAAAGGTAAACTATCTAGGGCGATTGCTGGAGTATTTAGGAGGAAATTTGATGGTCCATACTTCATTTGGAAGGTCACTCCTTTGAACATCCGAGAGAGATATTTCAGGAGTTTCCTGGTAAAATTTTCAGTTTTATCTTTCAAATATATATTGTTACTCATTTACTAAGTATATGTGCTAACTTATCTCTTTTATTTGTACTATGTAGCGGATGTTCTATTGGGATCATGGGCTTACTGAGGCTGTTAGAGCGGGGTTCGAAGTGATAGCCCAGAAGCGGATGAAGGGCATTATTAGTCAAGCTAAGAGGAGTGGTTCACAACCTCTTTTGATTCGTGATAAACTTTGGAATCAGATGTGGGTTCATTGGAACACCAGTCAGGCAATGGTGAGGAGTGAAAGTGCTTCACAGTGTAGAAACTCCGGTCGTGGCGGTCTTGGTCCACACAAACATGTATCCGGTCAGAAATCATTTGTGCAAGTTCACCAAGAATTGGTAACATTCCTCTAATAGTCATCCAAACAATTCACTATTTTCTTATATTAGTTACATGATTTTAATGTGTTTCAATTTCATTGTAGGAGGAACTATATGGGCGCCCTGTAGCATTTGGGGAAGTGTTTATGAAAACACACACTCGAGCTGACGGGTCATATGTTGATGCAAAAGCTGAAAAAGTACCTGAGATTTATAAGAAGACATGTGAAGAGCGACTGATAGAAATAGATGATGATGGTCCAGAAAATTCAGTGAATTCCTCTGAACAGTCAACTCATCGTGACCTCTGTATTGAAGAAAAGAATGAGATCTTTCTCCAGGTATAGTTTCTATGACACCCTTAATTTGTATGTGAATCATTCACTTTATATCGCATCATAGGATTATCTAATTTTAATACTTTGTTGTTAGCCTGTTATGTTGATTGACTTTGCATTGGTTTCTCTTTGTTTTAGTGTACTGAAAAAGATCAAAAGGGCAACCATTTTGGTCTTGGATCACTTGTGCAGACACTTAGCAAAGGGAAAATGAAAGAAAGTTATGCAAGCTCTTCTTCATCAATAGCTTTGAAACTTTAAGAACAACTACGCCGCAAGATAGCTGAGCACGACACTGAGAATGCAAGACGGGATGAGGACCAACGATAATCTCATAAGCGGATCTCAGGCTTCGAGATGCTTGTTCTGTACATGAAAGATAAAGATCCAGAATTAGTAGCTTTTCTGGCCTCTTCTACACCACCTTCAGCCACCAACACCATACCAACAGGCACCACACCGGCAGCCACCAACACCATACCAGCAAGCTCCACACCTTCAGCCACCATACCAGCAGGCAGCGAATTAAACTCATCCCCTTTGTCTAATGCTTTCTGAAACTCATGAACTATTTTCATATATTGTTATGTTGTAAACTTATTGTAGGATGATAATCTTTTGTCTGTTTAAGATGATAATGCTAAGTTATATTGGGTTTTAATCTTTGTAATTGGAGTTTGATTACTAAAATTTCAAATTTGGTAATTAATTAGGTTTATGATTAGCCAAAACCTGTCACTAAATTATGACCAAACCAATTAGAACAGTGTGACCAAATTCGAGGTTAAACATTTAGAAATACGAGACTAAAATGTGACCGCAAAAAGAGTCTACAGTTAGTCGCAACAAAACCAATACTCATTTGCGAATACTTTGGGACCATGGTTCTTTTTTCATAGACGTACAAAACTAGTTGCATTTACGTCGGAAAAGAGTAACTTATAACTGAGGCACATATTAGTCGCGTATTTATGACTGTTATGTATTGTCAGGAAATTGTCACAAATTGGCGACTATATTAAAACCGAAAGATTTTGCGACCGTTTTTTAACGACCAATTAAAGTAGTCCCAAAGTAGTCTTTACTAAGGTGTTTGCGACCGTCTGGGGACGTTTATTGGAGTCGCAAATGGCTTGTTTTCTTGTAGTCCGGTGACCGTTCTGCCATTGTTTAGATTTCTAGAATTATTGCAAGGCCTATATAAAGTTCAGTCTTGTGGCTCTTTATGTGTTAGAATCAAGGTTTCTAGATATTTCATTCACTCATGGTCAATCGATTGTCTGATGCTTCTTTTTTGTTGTTTTATGTCTAGGCTTCTTTTTGTGCTTATGGATTGAGAAATTGAAAATCTTTATGTTTTTGTTTGGTTGTTTAACGCTCTCTTGTAAGTTTGATTCCTAGGTTTTTAGTTCTGTTGTGTAACTTGTTTCATTCACTCATGGTACTAGTAAAGGCTTAGAGCTGTCTTTTTGGTTTCACTTTTATTTTTGATTTATTACTTTGACTTCAACGCCTTGGTTCATTATTAAACGATTGTTCCTCTTTCTGAATATTGAATTTAGAAACTTAATAGCTAAAATTTCATATCTCTTGGTGTTTATAATTGTAGATGCAAGGAATGAGTCATTATAGAAACTTTACGAGTAATAGAGGACAACGGTCTAATGGGTCTACTGCTGCTTGGAGTTCACAGTCCTCTCCTCATTCGACAACAAGAGCCTGTCCTCAGATAACTGAACCGGTGCAACGCATCCCATCTCTTTCACCACATAACACTCCTATTCAAGAGACATTTCAGAATTCTACTCACACTCCTTCTCCACCTGAAGGTCAAGCTCAATATCAAATGGGTTTGGACTTACAAAACTAGACCCTAAACGTCCTCCAAGAACACATTGGTAACTCCTTTAATTGTATAATGTGTATTTTTCAATTCAATGACATCATTAAGTTACTAAAGTCTGTTGTAGGTTTGAGGTTGATAATGAAGTTGGGAAGGTGGTCTCTAACTACATCAAATGATACTTCACTGAACCTCACGCTAACATCTCACAGGCACCTAAGAAGATTGTTGACACTTGGTTTCACATTTTTGCGGTAATTGATTAGATTTCTGTTTTTGATTTGTAGAAGTAGGTTTGCGGTATTAATTACTTTTATTTCCTTGACACAACAACAATATAATTGGGACAACTCAATTAACGAATTGGTTAAGAGGCAATTTACAATTAAGGCAGGAATCCGCTTGTGTGATATTGTTCGCAAGTGGAAAAGTAAGTAGAAGGAAACAGGTGATAAAGCAATGCCTATGTGGATGAATCCTGAGGTATGGAAGGGCCTCAAAGTTTTTTGGCTTGATCCATAGTCTGAAAATAAAGTGGTAAGTGTTCAAAATCTCGCAACACTAGTGTGGCCGGTCATGGTCCGAGTAGACACACCTCAGGTCAAAAGACATACGCTAAACGTGCATTAGAAAGTGTAAGTAATTTATGCTTTTCACTTTTTCTTCTCATTTTCCCAGCTTCATGATGATGATTACTATTTTAACTTTCATGTTAGGCTAAGAAGAATGGAGGTCAACTCCCTCCAATTGTCCAGATCATGGAGCAGACTCACAAGAGAAAGAATGGAGATTTCATTGATGGTTTTGTAGAGCAAATTTGCAAGGAAGTTTCAGCCAAGATCTTAGAGCAGGAGTCTCAGCTTTCTCCAGGTGATTCTGGCCAGCCTGGTGGCTTATCAACAGCATCAAAGGATCAAATCCTGTTCGAGGTATTATTTTTGAACTGTCTCAGCCTATTAAACTGCAACATGCTAGTTGTTCACGTTTTCCCTTCTTTTTTCAATCTTGTTTGAGTTTTTAAGTCTTATTCAATTGCATCATTGAATATAAGTTGCATCATTGAACCTTTTGAGCTATTAAGATCAATTGTTTGATGATGGGTTTGGTGATGATGGGTTTGGTGAATTTTTAAGTATAGTTCTTTGAAATGTTATGTGGTTTGTGATATGCATCTGTTTTTGTTTGATTATTCAGGCTACTCCAAAGAATAAAAAGGGACGGTATTATGGTGTAGGTTCTATTCCAATTATCCCATCTGCTTTTGTTGATCGACATGCTGGGGATGATTTTGTTGATCAGGAGACCTATGAAGCGGAGAAGAAACGGAACGACAAACTTCTAAAACGGATCCAAGGGTATGATTATTTCTTTGACCTTATTGCTGAAGATTGTCCAGCTATAGCAACAACACTTAGAACTCAAAGATCTACAACACAAGGAGCACAAGAGCAAAGAGAGGAACCACGAGACCAAACACAATCTGAACTAGCAGCAGTTCAACCATCTCCTCAAGCATAATATGATCTACTTATTTTGCTTTCTTTTGTTGTAATCAAAACCTAAATATTTCTATGCATTTCTTTATTAGAACATCAAACAATTTCAGTTTTAATCAGAATTCATATTTCCTATTGATTTCAGTTTTTTTTTTCCGATTGGTCTTAGCCTCTAAAATTCAAACAGAAAACCAAATTTGTGAAACAGGGTTTAAACTGGATTCTTGAACTATCCCTCGCAAATTCCTTGCTCTGCATGACACACTTACTTGCGTATTCATCACTAACTAGCAACGAAGTTGCAAGGAAACGTTCGATGCTAATTCGACGCAACATTGCGTCGGAAAAATTTGATGCTATTTCATCGCAAAATTGCGTGTACTTTGCAACGTTTATATTGTGTGGATATATGATATCCATTACTTTGGATATCTTTGAAACTTTTCAAGTTTCTATGAGACTTAGGAGAATATAATGCATCATTTAGTTTAAAATGAGTTCCCCTTGGCATTGTAAAATTGGCTTCGCTAAAATCAATTATAATCTTTCCATGGCCATATATACTACTCACACTTCTAGCTGAGTCTTTTATTTCAAGAGAGAAGAAGTACTTTTTATCTTTAAAGATTGTGCGCGTAGAAACACTATTCGCCAGACAAATATCTTCATCCTCAATCTTATTTTTTGACATTTTTCTGGGATAAAATATTTATTCACTAAAACTTTGACATAGACTATTTATATGTCGTAGTATATGATAATAACAACATTATCCCATAAAATAAAAGCATCTATAATGCTTGTCATACATAACATGATCATACATATAGCTAAATCTATTACATTGACTTTTCGTTGTCATGATCAATCGAGAAAATCTGTCTTATCAAGATGAGTATCATCATTTTGGCCTTTAAAGGGAGGTCCCGGCTCATCACATATGAGATTAGTTTCAACGTTCCTTTATTTTGCCTTTTTGAGACTTGATACATATTGGCTAAATGTTATGGTATACGACACATTTTGTACCAGTGTCCTTTTATGACGCATATGTGGCAAATGCTTTCAACATGTCTTTTCTTAACATGGCCAACATCATGCACTTGAAGATTTCTGTTAGTTTTTTCCGTGTTCAAATCATTGGGATGAGAACTTCTTTCTTTTACTCGGCCACGACAACGGCCACGACCTTTCCCACAACTACAACCACAACCTAGCCAAGGCCCGTGTCCTCACCAATTATCATCACTAGATGTATCAACATTCACTTCTAAAAGTGGAGTTGATCCAAGTGGGCGAGATAAATGAATCATCATCAAGAGCTAATTATTTTGCTCAGCAACCAAAAGACTTGCATCAACTCAGAATAACGAGTATATCCTTTGGTCCGGTATTGTTGTTGAAGGATTACATTTCCAGGATAAAAGTTGGAGAGCGTCTTTTCAATCATATCATAATCCCTCACTTTTTCACCACATAATATCATCTTAAAGGTGATTCCGAACATGGCGGAATTATAATCACCAACACTTTTGTAATCCAAAAACCAGAGATTTAGCTATTAATATCTAGCTTTTGGCAAAATTAAATTTTTTTATGATCAAAACGATTTTAAGTGATTGCCATAGATCCACATGCTCTTCTCTCGTGATGTATTCATTTTTTAAACTATCGTGGAGATGATAATGTAGGAATACCATGACTTTAGCTGCTTTGCTATTATATGATGTCATTTCAGATGCATCTTTGGTATTAAAAAGCCCAATTGATCTCTGATGAGTTCTTACATCGGATGTCCATGTCATGTAATTTTTGCTAGATAAATCAAGAGAAACGACATCGAGCTTAGGAAGCCTTGACATAATTATATAAATAAATAAATAATCATTCAATTAATAAGCCATTTATGGCATTTTGAAGAGGCGTGACCTACCATTCGATTAAGGAAGATGCATAGCCTCATACTCCAAAAATATCATGCATATAATATTATATAAATGATATCAAATGAATTTAACATAATTCAAATGTTACCTCAAAAGATGCTTGAACAAATAGACGATCGGTCCGTTAAACAATCATACGAAAAGACGATCGTGCAAATAACGTATGATAAAATATAACGCAAACAAATTATTATTATGTTATTATATGATTTGGGAAAGAATGGTAGAGAGAGACAAGAGAATACGGGGAACAAAGTAATAGAAGTAGAAACACTTATAATAACTCTCTTCGTCTTCTAGTCTCTCTTGCCAACGTTTACTTCTTTCTCTACTTGTAGTTTTTACAATGAAGCAACATATATATAAGAAAGAAAGACTTGGGGAGGAAGTCACTTGGTGATGAAGTGATATAGTGATAAGATCAAAGTGCTAGATGGTCTTAGAGTGCTATATACACATTAGAGTGCTCTATACACATTAGAGTGATATTTCAAATATTAAAACAATTTTTGTATGGTGCGCTAATTTTTTAATGTGCTATGAAAACGTCTATTATTGGTTGTCGAATTTTAATATCTCCAGCCATTTTGCTCTAAATCCATTTTCAAAAATTCCTTTCTTCTTTTTATAAGAAATTTTATTTTTAAAACAAACAATTAAATTAAGAAATTAACAAATAAAAGTAACCAATAACAAACACTCCCTCTCCTCTTTCCTATTCAACAAACATAATTTGGAGATTTTAGATCTCGTCTCCTCACTTCTTCTTCAGTTTCGATATTGAATCTTCCATATCTATTCTCTTTTTCTTTTCCATCGTGTTTATCTACCATTAAAGCTCATTTCAAAGTAATATTTCCATATTCTCTAAATTAGCAATGTGACAAGAATTTTATTAGATATAAAATTACCTAATGAAATTAATTGTTGTGAAATCTCAATTTAAATTAAAAAATTGTAGTTTTGTAAATTTGTTTGGTTTTTATGCTCATTAGGTTAGTAAACTTGTTTTGTTAATGGACTAAGGTCTTACGTTAGTAATTATGAATGAGGGTTTTTGGAGTAAACAGAGAAATATGTGTAAACCCTTTCTTGAAAATATTGCTCATGGTGAGACAAATGATTGACCATAGCTATTGCCTTGATAAGAATTTGGTTTATACTATTTTGTATAAGAGATTTGAGCTTTTTCAAATCAAGTCCACTTTGCATCTTTCTCACCATCAATTATACAAAAGCTATCGTATAATAGTGATGATCGAGATCCTGAACTGTAGCTGATATGGTTCAAATTGTCTCAAGACCACTCTCTCAAATAAGAGATCGTCGATAGTACTTAAGGGTCGGATTCCACAAAGTTATTTTGTTCACACAATAAACTAAAGTGTCAAGATTAAGCTAGATGAGTAAAATAAAATAAAAGAAAACAAAGTAAGCAAAAAGCAAGTCAGTTGGTTGTAAATCAAGATAATAAAACGTCAGGTTTAAGGTATTCTCAGTACACAAATGATTAGTAGATCTAGAAATAGCTAAGTTATTATTGAACCGTTCTTAAACTCAGACCCTAATTATCGAATAACCGGTGGTGTGCCGTGCTACTCACTATGCATAGATCTAAGATTTTCGATGATGTGTCGTGAAATCCTATAACTAAACATGCATTCTAAATGAATTTGATAGTTTCACCAAAGGATATAAACCGATCTTATTCGAGACGCCTATAAACGTTGGTTCATCAAATAGTAGTTCCAGTAACAAGTACCTATGGTGGGCCTACTACCTAAAATCAAGTTCTAGTTAGCTACTCTAGAACTAGCATTAAGAACAACCAAAGATGAAGAATCCTACATATAACCTAGCAAAAGGGCAATCTACTAAATCATATGAATCCCTAGTGAGAAACCCTAACCCTAACAAGAAGACTACTTAGACATGATGGATGAAACAAACAACATGTATGAGTGAGAAAGCAGAAACAAGTCAATAGAGAAAAGAGTTAGAAAAGATCTCTTAACTGTTATTGAAATCTCTGAAAACAAGGGATGAATAGCTTATGAAAATACTCTATAGCTTTTTAGAATAAAACTTGGTTGTTAGAAAAGAACTTTGGTCTAAACAATGACCTTTAAAATTATATATATTGACATAAAAACGTGTAGGGACTAATTATGAAATAGAATCGTCTTCTGGGGCAAATTTTCATATCTTCAACTGGTGTCATGGACTTTTCCTGGCCGAAACTGGTGTCGATCGACACTCTCGACTTGATCTGAAAGTGAATTCGTCTTTTGGCTTAATTTCTTCAGGTTTTGCTCCAAAATGTTTTCATATTTACATTATTGTCCCTCTCCATAGAATACGTGAAAAGACTCTATAAGAACTATATAAATAACAAAAAAACTCAAAAACCTATATCGAAAACATAGCTAAAAACAGTAAAAATAGGAATATATAAGTAGTAATAATTAGCATTCCACCATATGCAATCTTAAGGTGGATTCAATCCATAATGATCACTTTTTAATGACTCGGAAGCCTTTAATGGAAACTCCAATACAAAGAACAATTACTTAAACTATAGTTTCTCATCAACTTCCAACATATAAAATTGTAACAGGATTCATCTTCTTTAACATGATCATATAGGAATATTGAAGCATAAACCTTTCTTCTGAAGTACCTCGAATATCATTTCCAACTTTTTTTCTTCTTCTCGACGCGGTGGAATATGACCCTTGCACACCAAATCATCATTGAACTAAATCAATGAGATATTTTTACTATTGACGTGCCAAATTTACTCTGGTAATTTTCAGCCAAAAAAGGAAGCAACTTAATTTGGTGAGCTTTTCCTTCTGCGCCAGCATGTACTTATAGTTGTTCGAGATTATGTATAAATACTTTTATGAGTTTGTATAGAGAAAAAGTAAGACGCATTACTCCTCAGAGCTCGTATATAATACTTGTAGCATTCCAATAATTTGTATGTATTTTATATTAAAAATCCTAACGGAAAAGAGTTATTCTAAATGGATAAATCATGATCCTTAGCCAAATAGTTTTCCCTCATATTGATTATGGGCTTTGGCAAGTATCAGAGGGCATAACTGGTGAACATTAAGAGTAAAAATAAAAAGCTAAGTAGCTGAAAATAAAGGAAACAAAACAACAGTACATGTGAATGTCGGATTCACATACTCAAATATTTATTTGTTTAGTGAGAAGGATTATTCTTGAGGACAAAAATTGAATAGAAAGAGCTAAGTATTATGGAAAAAACTATGAGTTGGTATGAAAAATGTGTATGGTAAGTTTTAACAAAAATGTGTGTGTCTTCCATGGCTTCTTGCCCTAATACTTATACTCACAAATGACATTAAATTCCTTATTACACACAATTATACTCTCTTAAATGCGTCCGTTTCGGTCTTCGAATTCATTGCTCAAACGTTTGAATTTGAATTGACTCTGATCTTCATGGGCCTCGCCTTTTAACCGACAAAGCCCAGCCCATCCTTGACTTCGACTTTGCCCCCACCTCGCGGTGTGATCATTTCGCCCATAACTCGCCTTCTTCCCAAGTATCTTATGGGCCTTACTCCTTGTGGGCTTACTTTTCATCTACGTGGCAATCTTTCGTAGGTCCCAAACTTCGGTGCGGGATCCGACACCAACAATTAGCCCCCAAGTCTTCTCGAAGTGCTTGTCCAATTCGGAAGACTTTATTATCTTAATGGACAAAGATTGCGCTAAATGACTTTTTTATTTCCCACCAAAACCTTTTTTACTCCTTTGATTCCGGCATTGTCCGTATTTACCCGTATGACATCTATCACCATTATGACCGCATCTTCAGTACTACTATTAAAGCGGGAAAACTCTTCCATTTCCCCCACAACTCCCGAGGCGATTTCATCATCACCACCATCTTGCGTGAGGTAAATTCATTTTATTTCTTTCTTACTTTTACGCTTTGCCTTTAGAAAGAAAATTTTCTCTCTTTTTTCTCTGCAAACCTTCTCTTCTTCAAGTGCTCGATTTTTCCACTCTCTTCCATGTCCTTCGATGAGGGGGTTCTAGCAGCGACATATGCACTCGCCCGAACAATATCTCCGGTCCACACTATATATCTACTTGCACCCTTCAATCCCTAGAACGACTGAAGGATCTCTGCCGGATTCCGCTTGAGATTATGGTGGAATCGAAGATGCCTTACCCCTTAGAGTCCCTGGAGGACCATCTCCCCGGTTATTATTGCGTTTATGAGATCTATTTTAAGGGCTGCGGGTTGACCTTTCCTCTTCCCGAAGCCCTAGTTCGTTACCTAGAGGCTCTTGGAATTGCCCTACAGCAGCTAACCCCCAACCTTCTCTAAAACTATCTTGGGAATCATAACTATTGCGGCGGAAGCCAGATATGTTATCGGGGTCCCCGAACTGAACGAGCTTCTCAGCGTGAGAAGTTCATCGAACAAAACGGGGTATTTCTCGGCGTACCCAAACGCTAATAGAAACCTCATCTAGCATCTCCTGAACAAGGATGAAAACTAACATCATCCTTGGTTTTTGATTAAGAAAACCCCTACTTCAATCAGAAATCTTTCCGATGCACTCCCATCGAAGTGGTCTGTGAAGCCTGGTAGAAATTAGGTCACACATACCTTCTCTATTCACCTTTATTTTTACTGACCAAATCTGTTGTTTCACTTCGTAGCTTTCATCGCTCAAACTCTCCCGACCGAGGAATTCATAAAATTCTTCAAAATCGTCCTTGAAGGGGAAACCCTCTGGAACTCATTCACCCTTGATTGGTTTATAGAGGCTAATCGCAAGCTCAAAATGAGTCCACTTGGACAGCTCCTCCAACTTCCATTGCCTCCTCCTTTACCTCAAGGAACGTCAGCTCGGGCCCTTGCTTCCTGGCGCAAAACGTTTTCCAAACCGAGGGCTGAGGCCTGTGAGGCAAATAAGACATTTCTCATGTCCACCATCGACAAAAAAGAGTATAGTAGGACCTTGCTAGTCGACGATAGCAGCGCCGAGGGGGCCAGATCCGCTGAACGTCATGGTGGCCGTTCGCCTCGAAGAAACAATCTCCTCGTCGCGGCTCTCCTTGTCCTCTCCCCGAGGTGGATTGAGTAGCGAACCAGTCGCTGACTTAATTCGCAAAAAGAGAGACAGACCAGCCCGAGGTAGCTCTTCTCCAAGGAGAGAGAAATCAAAGGCTCGAACTGATCGTTCTCCTAGGTCATCTCCTCCACCTCGATTGATGGGTCCTCCTCCCCCTGTGGTCACATCTCCCCCTCCTCAACTTAGTGGCGAGAAGACTAACCGAGGTGTAACTCCTCGACAGGAAGATGCTGAGTCTCGGGATGCTCCCCTGAAATCAAAAACCGTTCTTGTGCCTCAAACCAAATCACTCTCAGGTTTGATAAATGGCCCTCTTCTTCTTCTTTCTTTACTTTTGCATTGTTCGTACTCTAAATAACACATTTTTATCCCCTCTTCTTTTATAGCAATGGAAACAGAGGGTAATGTTTTTTGGTGCTTCAAAACCCGAAAAGACGCTATCTTGCCAACTTTTGATAGATGGCGTCCTGCAATCCGTGAACGCTTCCTACTTCATGTTTATCACTCGTCTCGGGTTAGTATTGCTTCTTTCATGCTTTTTAATTTTGCTATTCCTTCATGAGCTGACTTGCTTAAAGTCAGGCAAACATCGAACTCAACGACATGGTTGAGCATTACGATGGGTTGCTGCTTAGTAGAGAACAGGACATCAACGCATGGAAGGGCAAGTTTTCTACCCTTGAAGCCGAAATCCACTCCCCTCTAGTTCTAAGCAAAAGTTAGAGGATCAAGTCAACCATCTCTCTTCCAAACTCATGAAGTCAAACTGCAAACTGCAAGATAAATACAGCAGACACGAGAAACTTCAAAAGGAACTCTCGGTTGCCCAAGGCAGGCTTTCCGAATCTGAATCAGCCGCTTATGCTTTGAACAACCAATTCACTGAACTTGAGGCAAAGTATAAAGCAATTGTCAAGCTTCGAGATGCCAAGTTGGCTAAGTCAGAGTCAAAAGCCATAAAGGAGGTGAAATGTCGCGGAACGGAGTTGATTCAGGGGGCTATCCTTTTCATTCAGACCGAGAAGACAAGATCGGAGCTGGAATCGGACATCAAGGATCACGAAAGCAACTTGCTCTTACTGGACCAAACCCACGAGGAGGATTTCTCTGAGGAGCAGGAAAGGTCCGAACTGAAAGCTGTTTTATCTGAGAAACGAAGTCGCCTTGCTGCTCTTCCCGCTTCATCCTCCAACCCTCAACACTTTGAGGAGTTCTTCACCGAGTCACCCCCTTTGAGTGAATCTAGTTTTGATTGGGCTGGTAAATTCCCTTATTAAAGCTCTTTACCTATAGGTTTTACTTATACTTTTTTCCTATGTTTTGATTGACTTGAGCTGTTTTCACCAAGCTCGAGTGGGTCGGTTGATATTGCTGCAACCGAGGTGTCTACCATACCGATAGGGATTGCTCAACCTGATCATGTTTTGCAGGAAGCTCCTCTGGTCGTGAACAATGAGACGGTGATCATCCCGGATGATGAATGTGATGTCGGGCATGAGCCGGATGCTCCTTCCGAGCAAGTCCCTACCACTGAACCGAATGAAACCGAGCCGACTGACGTTAAGCTAGAGATGGTTATGGATCCCTAGTCGCTGCGTCCACTTTGAAATTGGGGGTTGTCTCAAACTTTTAAGAATTTGAAATTTATTATTAGGATAAGTATGTTTTTTGGCTTAAAGAGGCTTTTTGTTTGAACAAGATTTATGCCTAAGGAGGCTTTTAAACCTTTTTCACTTTAATCCCTAGAGGGTCTTGCTAAAAATAGAGTGCGGGTTTGCAAATTCCGCTCTTAAATGCTTTTGACCATGTGGCTAAGTTTGGAGATTCTTTGGTTGATCAGACCTTTCTCTCAGAATGCGAGATCTGAGCTCGGTTTTAATGCAAATTCCCCACCTCGGGTTTAGTCAATTCGGTAAACTTGTTGGGCTTGGGCTTAACTATTTTACTTTGTATTTAATGGGATTTTCGTCTTAAATGCGACGGTTGCCATTTCCCTTCCCGTTCCTCGAGAAACAGGAAAAAGCTTCACGCCTTTGATGCAATAATTACCTTTTCTCCATTTCCAAAAATGGTTTAAACCATTCAGATACGCCATAATTATTGATTTTTTGGTTCCAAGACAAAACCTAACCCTCTATAAATAAAAGCTTATCTGCCGCCGAATTCTCCAAGTATGATTTCAAAAATTTACTTGGTAAACACTACAAGAATGGAAAACGAAGAAGCCTCCACGGTCTGTTCTCTCGACCCCGGTAGCCCACTGTTTCTGTCCGGCGATGGTTTCGAACCGACCAGTGTTCTCTTTCCCCATGCCACTTTCCACTTTCCTTCGAAAGGAAAAAAAGAGGCGTACGACTTCATGGACAAGGTCGAAATCCATTCCTCTTTCCTCTACTATGCTTCTTCTTCTTCCTCTCTTTACGCTTGTCAGTTTCTATATTTAGGTTGTTGATAATTATCACCACTTGTGCGATGAGAGGCAGCGGCTAGGCCTCAAAAGGCAGACTCTCGAGGCCCGTATCGCTCGAGTGGAGATGAAGGTGAGGGCCATGGAAAGTGATACCTTCCAATGGGAGTGGAGGAACTTCGACTGCGTAGCCAGGATCCCGACTAGGCTTCGGATGTATCTCCGTACTCGTGGTCAAGTTCCTGGCCCCGTAAATGCTCAGGTCGAGGTGGTCCCATCCGACAGCGAGGATGACGACGAAGAGGGGGACAACAACCCCTGGAAGCGCGTCCAGAATGAACCCGAGGTGGACGACAAAAACGAAGCGTCCTCTTCTGATATGTCAATATTTTGCATGATTTAGGCATTCATTCTTCACCACTTTGTCATTGTTTCATCCACATTTCATCTCATTAGGAGTTGTTTTGGTGTGTTTTGCATACTTAGGATGATTTTGCATTAGGATTGCATGTGTATTGCATATTTGGTTGTTTTCAGGTACTTTGGATGCTTTTGGAGTTCAAACAGAGGAGAAACAGAAGAGAAAGTCAGAATGCCCAATGACGCCTTCAGCAAAAGTACTCTATCGCAGCCTCGGAGCCATGCCAGGGCAAATCACCAGGAGGCCTATTTGCTCGTTCTGCACTCAACCAGACAAGCTGAGAACGAAGAAGAGAAGAGAAGCCAAAGCAACCACTCGATCACCACTCGATCGCACTCGATCACAGGGTCGTTGGACCATTCAATCTCGTCTTCACTGCATCTCACTCGATCGCAAGGGTCATGACGTGAAGATTCGCTATCTATCTAGTTTCCTTATTTGTTTTATTTTCCCTTATATAAGTAGCCTCTTAGGGTTTTCCCTAGGGCATCCCGTTTTTCATCCAACTTTTACATTTCGCAGCTTTCATAGCCGCAGTGTTTCTCCTGCGACTTTGTATTTTCACTTTCAAGTATTTGATATTCAGTTTTTGTTTAAGTCTTTCATCATTTCTATTATCATGTTTTCAATCGTTGCTTTGCTATTGTCTTTGATTATGTCTGAGTAGTGAACCGTATTTTTGAGGATGGGATAGAGTAGTTGTGGTTTACTTGGTCGTTTTAGGTGATTGAGTTTAGAATACTAGAATCCCTTATAGATTAGTTGCGCTTATTGCTTTTTTCACTGGCTAATGTGGAATATGAATCCAGACGTCCAGCGCTCAGAAGGCGTTTACTGGACGTTGGATCTATTAATTTCAGAGATATTTGCCTCACCCCAAGGGATTAGCTTGTAGAGAGGGTATTGGCTTTAACGAGTTGATTTGATATTGCCTGCTTAGTTAGAGATCGCTAATTAGAATTAGGTCAGTGTCTAGCTTTTCTTGAGGATTTCTATCACGGGAGTGAATTAATCTGTTGTTGAACTTGTTGTCTAGGGATAGCTTCTGTGAAGTTTTGTCCACCGCCTGAATAGATTAAGGAGGCCACACTATTCGATTACCCCATCCTTAGGAATCGTTTATCCATTTGACAGCCTGTTATCATTTGATTTGTTATTCACCTGCCTCTAATTGCCATTTCTGCTTTTAGTTTCATTTCATTTCTGTTATTGCATACTAGGACTGTTAGAACCAACCAACTCTCTGCTTGACTTGAATTAGAGCTTTCTAATCATATCTCATCTGTTTACATCACATCGGATTGGATTGACAACCTAAAATACTACAACAACAGGATAGTGTTTTAGGATTAATTGAGTAAAATCTTAATATCAATTTGGCGCCGTTGCCAATTTGGTGTTTGTTTGCTATATTTGAGATCATTATAAGCATTAAGATCAAGTTCGTTTTTGTTACACAAGTTACTAACATTGTGCCCTTTCTGTCTTTGTTTTTCAGGTACCTTGCAACCCGCTTTATAGACGCATCTCTGATTCGTCTGTTATAGCCCGGCTGCTATCTGTTGCATGTATACAAGGTCACAAGAAAATCAGAACGTCCTATTCAATGATAACATCGATCGTATTGCTCGCCAACTGAGAGAACAGACAGAAACCGACACAGTGGCTGACGTTGTAGATGAGCAAGAGCAACCTACCAACATTGGTGCTGGTGACTTCCCTCACAACCACAACCAGCGTCATGGAATTGTTCCACCTCTAGTACAGAACAACAACTTTGAGATCAAAAGCGGTCTCATTTCAATGGTTCGGGGGAACAAGTTTCATGGCCTGCCAATGGAAGATCCGCTAGATCATCTTGACGAGTTTGAAAGACTCTGTGGCCTTACTAAAATCAATGGAGTTAGTGAAGATGGTTTAAGCTTCGCTTGTTTCCATTCTCACTTGGAGATAAAGCCCATTGATATGGTTCAAATTACCTTGAACTACTCTCTCAAATAAGAGATTAATTGCAGTATTTTAGGATCAAATACACGGAGTTCTTTTGTTCAAACAATGAGTTGAATGTCAAGATTAAGCTAGCCGGGTAATAGTGAAAATAAAAGAGAACAAAGTAAAAAGACAGCGGGATGATTGTGTTGTGAACGATTTAATAAAGAGCTAGGAACAGGGTATTCTCTGGAAACTATTGGTCAGTAGATCTAATGAAAGCTAGGTTGTTATCGAACCATTCTTAAACTCAAACTCTTATTATGGAATAACCGGTGGGCGTACCGCGAAACTCCCTATATCTATAGCTAATAATAACCGGAGAAGCCGAGAAACTATCAACCTAAATATGCATTCTTAGCGAGTTCAATTGTTCATCTTAGTAGATAGGCCGATTCTTATTACACACCTATAAACCAGACTCATCAAATAATAAATCAATCTACAGATACCTATGGCGGGCATATCAATTGTCTCGATTCAAGATCTAGTTAATTACTCTAGATCTAGCATTAAACATAATTAAAGATGAAGAATTCTACAGATAATCTAGCAAAGGGGGCAATCTACTAAACCATATGAATCCCTAATGAGATACCCTATTCCTAACAAGCAGACTACTAAGACATATTGAATGAAACAAACAACATAATTGAGATAGAAAGCATAAACACAGCAATAGAGATAAGAGTTAGAAAAGATTTCTTCACGGTATTTAAAACTGGAATGAGTGTCTCAAGAACAATGGATGAATAGCTTTTGTCTCTCAGTCACAGGGTTTTGCAAAAGCTTGATAAAAGACTCGATAAAAGAAACTTAGGTCTAAAAACAATATATAAAACCCTAAAAACGTCCAGAGACTAATAATGCAAATAGGGAAGTCTGCTGGGGCAAATTTCCTCTTCTGTAAACTTGAAAGCGTCGTGGACTTCTGCTGGGCCGAAACTGGTGTCGATCGACACAAAGAGTGTGTCGATCGACACTCCTCGCTGATTCCTGAACCAAAATCGTCCTTAGCTTTTGCTCTAAAATGTCTCCTTATCTCTATTGTTATCCCATTGCATAGAATACCTGAAAAGACACTAAAAAGACTCGAGAAATAACATAAAGGCTTAAAATCCTATACCTAAAACATAGATAAAATCAGTGAAAATCGGGTTATATCAACTCCCCCAGACTTAGCTTTTGCTTGCCCTCAAGCATAACACAAAAGCCGAACCCTTGGAAGAGGTTTTGAAAACAAAGGAACTGCCAACATTCTCTAGCCTATTGCCATGATCATTCAAACTAAGTCCATATGCCTAATAAGTCTAATCAAATCCTAACCAACATGTACTTCTCTACAAGCTTACACAACATTCTAGATTCCATACCTAAGTTCCAGAACTATATCCACCAGGCTTTCATAGCTGGGTCTCATCAAACAAGCTGACATTCAAGACCATTCTTTATATATTTGTTTTTCTTTTTCGATGTTCTTTCTCTCCCCCAGACTTATTATTTTTAGAGAGTAAACAAAGGGGAACTCGCATACTGGATCGACACCCTCGACATTTTTCCAACCTTTATAATTGATCATTCCAATTAAGGTATAATAATGAGGTCATAGGAAACATTCCTACCCATATACACTATTTGAAAGTCATCTCCATCTCTCATTATATTTTTCTTTTTATAAGGGGAGAGGAACATATTCTTTTTATCACATTGGTCTCAATATCAGGTATCAACAAGGAGTCAAGATTTATGAATACTAACTACTTGAAGAGGTAAAAGGAAGAGCAGTGAGATTAGCTCCAGCCTTAGTGGCTGAGTTGGAAACTAGGATATCCTTAAGTCTGTTGGTTTGCCATCTAGATTTTCCAATAGTCAGATTGACTCGAACAAGACAAATATAGATCATGATTCCTAACTAAACTAAACAAAACGTTTTTTTTAAAAAAATTTAGAAAAGGAAATAAAAGAAATAACCAAATGAACTGCAAAATGAAAAATGATAAGAAACAAAAATAAAAGCCATATTAGTATGAACCCCCCCCCCCCAGACTTAAACGACATTGTCCCCAGTGGCATTCAAATCCAGAGAAAGAGGGGAAAATGAAACAAAAATAAAAGAAAATAAAAGAAAGTGAAAAGAAAAATCAAACCAGTGGGTTGCCTCCCACTAAGCGCTCGTTTTGAGTCAATAGCTTGACTTGGTGGAGTTCAAGATGTGGGTGGAGTGGTGGAGGATTGATGCTGCCTCCTCGCCTTCCAAGGCGGTGTGTAAACGGATCTGGCTGGGGCAGCTGCAGGTTTCGATCGACAATCAGGGATGTGTCGATCGACACTCATCTCGTCACCTGCAAGAACAACAGGAGAAACAAGCTTTCGAGGAATCTAGGCTTGTTATCTTGTGAAGCAATCTTCGAATTATCTAAAGAATTAATCAAAGGTAAAGCAGGAGAAGAGAGAGAAGAGAATTTATCACATAGGTCCTTAAGTGGTGTTGGTTGAAGAGAGTGTGCAGAATCCTCTGTCTGTGAAACCCGAGGGTATCGATCGACAGGGGGTAGTAGTATCGATCGACACCGTTGCTCTGCAACTCTCATTGGCGAGCTGAGCGGGTTGGAGCATTTTGTGTGGCTCTGTGGTGGGATGATCAGTCTGAGGAGGTGTATCTATGCTTGAAGCAATGCAACTGATAGGCTTAGTAAGCTCTGAACCATCCATGCCAAACTCCATCTCCAAATCACAAACCTTGAGAGAGATTCTCTCTTTCTTCACATCAAACCTAGCACCAGTTGTAGCTAGGAATGCTCTTCCAAGGATAAGAGGATCCTTGGGTTCCTTCTCATAGTCCAGGACCACGAAATCAGCAGGGATAACAGAGTTACCAACCTTAACATGAACATCTTCAAGGATTCCTTCAGGGATTCGCTTGGAACGATCCGCGAAGAGAAGAGTGATGCGAGTAGGTCTGTAGTGAGTCATGCCTAGTCTCTCAGCAAACAGACTTAGGCATGAGGTTGATGATGGATCCCATATCACACAAAAAGCGGCTAAACCTGCTTCTGGAGATAGAGCAATTAAGAACAAAGCTACATGGATCTACAAGCTACTCAGTGGTCTGACCAGGAGTAATGGTGCGGATGTACTCGGCTATGTCTACTCTCTATGCCTTCTCCTTCTTGGCCTTAGGCAGCATGATTGCACTGATGTCCCTGGTAAGCAGCTTAGCTTCATCTAAGCTAATTCCATTGTCAACAAGTCGCTTGACATACCTGTTGAGTGAGGAAGCAGATGTCTCAGAAGCATCCTTAGGAAGAGTATGGAAGATCTTCTCCATTATGGCTTTGCACTTGGCAGCATGAAGCTCCTGCTTAGAACGACGCCTCTTCGGATACGCGACAGGAGGAGTGTAGACAGGCTCGGGCTACATAGGTATTTGCACCTTACAGGGTGCAGTCCGGATCCAATGTCGATCGACACAAGAGGGGTATCGATCGACACCGTCGTATTGAGTCGTCTCTGATAAGAGCGTCCCATATGGTGTCGATCGACACAGGAGGGTGTCGATCGACACCCTCTCTGCAACTGCGAGCTCCAACTCGTCTTTAGAGTCCAATTCCTCCCACACATCATCTCCTTCTCTAATCATGATGGCATTGCAGCTCTTCCTTGGGTTAGCATCAGGATTACCAGGAAGAAAACCCTATTGTCTCTTGATAGATTGTGCAGTTCGAGCTACCTGTACATCTAGCTTCTTCAAGTGAGAGCTCAGATTGTCGATCTTCCCATTAAGATCTGTGTAGACAGCATCAAACTTGCCATTAAACTCCACAACAAGCTTTGTTTGGCTCTCTAGAATTTGCTCAAGCATCGATTCCATTCTTGTCTCTGCTGAGGGTGGAGGGGAGGGGGGCTTGGTAAGCTGAATTACCATAGGTCCTGTGAAAGCTTCTTTGAGGAAAGGTCTTCTGGAAAGCAGGATTTGGAGTGTAGTTGGAGGAACCCTGGTTCCCTGTAAACCTGTTGCCACTGAAGTTGCCCTGTGTTTGCCCAAACTTCCTGTATCCCTGACCATTTATGTAGAAGACTCCTTCCTCTAACTTAGGCTCAGGCTCAATAGTCTCTTCCTCAGCTGCAAAGTAGACATGCTTCTTCCCTGTGAGCAAGTTATGAACTGAATCCAGCTTAGCATTCACCTCTACTATCTGATTTCTTGAAATAGCTGATAAGTATGTATTTTGCATGTTTTGAGCATCCCTTTGTCATCATTTTAGCACCATATCATTACTGTTTTATACCATTTCTCATCATTTGTCATCACTTTGCATGTTTAGGATAGGTTTGCATGCATGTTGCATATTTGTGTTGATTTGAGGTGATTTGGAGCTGTTGACGAGCTAATTGGAAGAAGCGGACCTGATCATGTCAAACCACTCGACCCCGAGGTCGAGTAGAAGCTTCAAGACCTCAAGAGACCACTCGACCCCCTGGTCGAGTAGAGGACTTCTCGATTTCATCATATCACTCGACCCTGAGGTCGAGTGTCATCATCTCCATCACCTGACCACCACTCGATCACCTCACTTGACCCCAAGGTCGAGTGTCTTCATCTCCATCACCAGATCACCACCGCGATCACACCTCTCTACCGGGAAGTCGAGTATCACCATCACCACCACTCGACTACATACTCGATGGCAAGCTTCAGAGTCTTCTTCATTCCGCACTCAACCAGACATTCAAGCATAAGAAAGAAAAGAAGACTCCAGCTATTCACTCGACCTCCCACTCGACCACCTAGGTCGAGTACAGTTCTTAATCCGTCCCAATACTGCGTCGTTTTAAGTATTAGGGTTTCGGAATATTTTGCTATAAGTAGCATGTACCCTACATTTTCGAGAACAAGTTTTTTTTATCTAGTTTTATTCCGCAGACACTGTGTTCTAGACCTTTTGTAATCCGGATTTCTCTTTATCTATTCAGTATTTAGCATTCAGTATTTGTTCTTGATTTCGTTTACTGTTGTTCATCCTGTTATCGTTTTGCTATTACACTGTTGTTATCGTGTTTTCATCCTGTTCAACGTTTATGTTCTCTACAATGATGTCTGAGTAGTGAATAGGTTTCTGAGGATGGGTTAGAGTAGTGTAGAATTCTCAGTATGCTAGGTGGTTAAGTATTGATTGATAGATCCCTTCTGGATTAGTTGTTCTTAATGCCTATTGCTTTCTGATCAACTGGAATTTGAGCCCAGATATTTCTGCGCCCAAAAGGTGTTCGATGAAATGTCTGAACCATTAATTCTAGAGATTCGTGGCCCTGTACCAAGGTATTGGTTGCAAGGAGCGTTTTGGCTTTAACTTGTTGATTCGTAATGCCTGTTAGGTTAGCTCTCGTCAATGGTGATTGAGTCTGGGACTAGGTTAACTTGAGGGTCTCTGTTGCGGTGGCACTTAGATTTGGTTAATGAACTTGTTGTTTAGGGATAATTTATTGAGCATGTCAGTCACCTGTAAACTGAGGAAACGAAACTACTCAATTACCCCATCCTCGAGAATTCTTTATCCGATTGATTTTATTGTTTACTCCACTGCTGTTTACTGTATCCTGTCATCTGCTGCTTAGTTTCTACAATTCTTTTTTGTTACTCGACCTTATACTCGACCACCCAGTTGTCTGGCAACAGACTGTGCAGTCAATTATCTGTGTCATACTGTCTGTCTGTTACTCGACCTATCACTAGACCTCACCCAGTGCTCTGCAAAGAGCTGTGTTGGTCAAGTGTTTTATTGTTTCTGCTTGAATTTCTGGTTTCTGCATGTTCACTTAGAACTGCTAGAACACACTAAAACCTGTTATTGCTTGGCTTGACTTAGTGACTTCTAATCACATCTTGATTGTTAGCATCACACCAATTTGGATTGACAACCTAAAATACTACAACGACATGATTGGTGTTTTAGGATAATTGATCTTAAAAACCTATTATCAATTTGGCGCCGTTGCCAATTGGGTGTTTGTTTGTTACATTTGAGATTTCAGACTTGCTTAGATAGAGTTCTTTTTCAATTTTTATTTCAGTTACTGACTGTGTGTTTTTCTTGTTGTCTTCTCGGTTGAGGTACACCTCTGCTATATTCAAACTCGATCAACAGGCAACCAGAACCTCCTTTTCAACGATAACATCAGCCGCCTAGCTCGTGAACTCAGAGAAAGGAGAAACACAGTCAACCTTATACCTCAACAACCACTCGAAATGGCTGACGAACAAAATCAACAGAATGGCCCTGCAAACATTGGTGCTGGAGATGCACCACGGGACCACCATCAGAGGAAAGGAATTGCACCTCCTGCTATCCAGAACAACAACTTCGAGATTAAGAGTGGTCTCATCTTGATGATTGAGGGGAATAAATTCCATGGTCTGCCAATGGAGGATCCACTCGACCACATGGATGAATTTGATAGGCTCTTCAACCTAACAAAAATCAATGGTGTCAGTGAAGACGGATTCAAGCTCCGTTTGTTTCCATTCTCCTTGGGCGACAAAGCACACATCTGGGAAAAGAATCTGCCCCGTGACTCAGTCACCACCTGGGATGATTGCAAAAAGGCTTTTTTAGCAAAGTTCTTCTCCAATGCCAGAACTGCAGGACTCAGAAATGAGATTTCTGGCTTTTTACAAAAGACTGGTGAAAGCTTCTGTGAAGCATGTGAGCGTTTCAAGGGTTACACCAACCAATGCCCTCATCGTGGCTTCAAGAAAGCTTCTCTGCTCAGCACTCTATACAGAGGAGTTCTACCACGGATCAGAATGCTTCTGGATACCGCCAACAATGGGAATTTCTAGAACAAAGATGTTGAAGAAGGCTGGGAATTGGTTGAGAACCTTGCTCAATCAGATGGTAATTACAACGAGGACTACGACAGAACTATCAGAGGCACAACTGACTCTGATAACAAATACAAGAAGGAGATCAAAGCGCTGAATGACAAGCTGGACAGGATTCTTCTTAGCCAGTAGAAGCATGTGCACTTCCTTGTTGATGACGAGCAGTATCAAGTCCAAGATGAGGAGGGTAACCAGTTAGAAGAAGTTAGCTACATCAACAATCAAGGTGGCTACAAAGGGTACAACAACTTCAAGATGAACAACCCTAACCTCTCTTACCCTAGCACCAACGTTGCTAATCCTCAGGATCAAGTGTATCCTCCACAACAACAACAAGGTCAGAACAAACCTTTTGTTCCCTACAATCAAGATTTTGTTCCCCAGCAGCAATTTGAAGGGAACTACCAGCAGCAACCACCACCTGGGTTTGCACCTCGGCAAAACCAAGGTCCTGTTGTACCTGATGCTGAAATGAAACAGATGGTACAACAGCTGCTACAGGGACAAGCATCTAGCTCCACGGAAATTGCTAAGAAGTTATCTGAATTGCATTAGAAGATGAACTGCAGCTACAATGACCTGAATGCCAAAGTGGAGGCGTTGAATACCAAAGTCAGATACTTAGAAGGACAATCCGCATCTACCTCTCCTCCCAAAGTTATGGGACTTCCAGGGAAGTCAATTCAAAATCCCCAGGAGTATGCTAATGTTCATGCTATCAACATAAGGAGTGGAAGTGAGTTATTCACTAAAGAGAGACCCAAGTCAGTCACTGAGGACAGTGCATACCAAGATGGGGAGGATTTCAGTCTCAATAAAGATCAAGCTGACCAGCCACTCGACCAGTCACTTGAGCAGCCACTCGAGCAACCACTCGACCAGCCACTCGACCAGTCACTCGAGCAGCCACTCGACCAGTCACTCGAGCTGCCACTCGACCACTTTACTCAACCGACATTCCCAGCAACATCACCAACTGCTCTGAAACCAGTTGTTGTCAAAAACAAAGAAAAAGTCTTCATTCCTCATCCTTACAAGCCCCCACTTCCATTTCCTGGCCGACACAAGAAAGAGTTAGAAAATAAGTACAGAGCTATTATTGCAAAGAACATAAAACAAGTTGAAGCCAGGATACCTCTTGTTGATGCTCTCACGCGTATCCCGGATTCCGAAAAATTCTTTAAAGACTTGATCATGGAGAGAATTCAAGAGGTTCAGAAAACAACAGTTATGAGCCATGAGTGTAGTGCCATCATACATGAGAAAGATGAACCAGAGAAGCTAGGAGACCCTGGTTCATTCACTCTACCATGCTCCCTAGGTTCATTGACATTCAATAAATGCCTTTGTGACCTAGGAACATCAGTAAGTCTAATGCCACTCTCAGTAGCTAAGAGGTTAGGTTTTAACAAATATAAATATTGCAATATCTCCTTGATTTTGGCTGATGGGTCGGTTAGACAACCTCATGGGTTATTAGAAGATTTGCTTATCAAGATTGGAAATGTGGAGGTGCCTACAGACTTCATAGTGTTGAACATGGATGAAGAACCAAAAGATCCCTTGATCTTAGGAAGGCCCTTTTTGGCTACAGCTGGAGCAATCATAGATGTTAAGCAAGGAAAGATTGATCTTAATATGGGAAAGGATTTTAAAATGAAGTTTGACATCAATGATGCTATGAAGAAGCCGACAATAGAAGGACAGACCTTCTTAGTTGAGGAAAAGGATCTGCTAGTTGATGAACTTCTAGTGGAACTTAAAGAAGCAAATAACTCAAAAACTGTTTTCACCAAGAGTGGTAAAGCTGGGTATCTCCCTAGTGAAACTTTGAGTTCTGAGAAGTCATTAGACTCACACAAGGCAACAGTTGGCTCAAAGGTTTACAAGGGCTTGATGGGGTCTGACACAAAGGTTATGAAAGCTAATGAAGTAAGTTCAACACATGCTCGACCAACTGATTCCACCAACAACTCGAAGAAGCCTCCAACTTGCCATGAAAGCTCATGCTCGACCAAACAACTCATGGCAAGCACTCATACGTCAGATGATTGGTTAGAACTCAAGGAGAGATCTAAATGGCAAGACAAAGCCATACAAGAGCTAACACATATTGTGAAAGAGCTGAAGGATCAAATCAAGGAGCTCAATGGAAAAGCCAACCAAGTACCACTCAACATCAAGGATGCCCCTCACGATGGAGCCACTATTCTTGTCAGCAAAGAAGGATGTGAATTCACATCGGAATGGTGTAGAGGAGAAGACTATCTTGATAAAAATGAAGCTTACTGTGAGGACATAGCCTTTGAGTACCCAATTGCAGACCTGTCAAGAAACCCTAATGAGTATGATGATCACTCTACTCAAGAAGGAGAGGAGACCACATTTCCTCTCTGCAACCCACCCTAAGCCTAATGAGTATGAGAAGTCAAGCTTAGAGACTTAAAACAAGCTCACTTGGGAGGAAATCCCATGTCTATCTTTGTACATATCTTTATTTTTCCTTGTTGATTTTGATGCATTTGGTTAGTGTATTCAGGAGATAAGTATAAAGAGCCGAGTGAAATGGATTATGACTCTACGAGTAAAGCAGTATACTCGACCATAAAGCAATGAAAAATACTAGACCATGTTTTAGCTTATCCACGCCAGGAGGTCACTCGACCGCGGTGCTGGCCGCAGCAGAAGAAGGGAGGTCTAGTATACTCAGGGCGGTGCTGGCCGCCATAGAGCTGATGAGGTCGAGTACCCACCTGCTGGAGCTGATACAGAACAGGGCGGCTCATCTATGGCCTGGGATCAATCACAGGCAGCCATTGACGACCAACTCCGTTCATTCTTCGACTGAGGTAAGCGCCTCACTTCACCATTGTATTATATCATTTGTTGTGATTTGTTCTTTATTTTGTTTCTGTGATTAGATTTGTCCTGAGTACTCTCTTCCAAGTTTATTCACACAGTGGACTGTGTGATTTAAGTTTGGGGGAGGGCTCAGGAAGTGTATGTTGCATTGTGTATATTTTTGAGTCTGCATTCATCTATAAGGCATAGAAAAACCAAAAAAAAAAAAAATTGAAAAATTTCAGAAAATGATTTCACAAAAAAAGAGTGTTCATATAGTTGCATTACATTTAGGATCGAGTCTAGAGTGTTTCATTTAGGATTGTTGCATATGCATAGGGGATAATGATGAGATAGCCTTGTAAGCATTTTGGTTCACCGGATAAACTCAGTTCCTTCATTGCTAGTTGTTTGTTGCGTAGTCAATGAATTTGAAATAAAACTGAACCATGCCTAGATTGCTCTACTCGACCACACTGTCATGATCTGATACCATTCCCTATCAATTTGAACCTGAATCTGATCTTTAATTATCATGTCTGCATCAAATTTGAACTCATGGATACCCTAAAATACTTGGATTTTCTTATTCATTTTGATCACTCTTGTTAATCCAAGTAGCTGACTCTTCTTATGAGAGCAGTTAACCCAAACCCAAACTTAGACTTTCTTTCAAGCCATGTATCACTTGTGAGTGTTTGTGAGGTCGTATTCCGATTAAGCTTGGTAGAAAGTGTTAGGTTCGTAACGATAGAGATAGTGTCTCATGTAGTTCTAGTTCACATTTTTCAGACTAGATATGACTAGGTGGGCGCTTATACTTTGGGTTGGGATGTGTTTAAAAGAAGAGAAGGGGTTGATTCATTGATGATAAAAGGTAAAAGACTCTAGGTGAAGTAAGCTAAAGAAGCAGAAAAAGTCTAGTAAAGGTTTTGGGATTTGTAAAGAAAAGAAAGAGTTCTTGTTAGCTATTGAAGATGGGCAAAAGCCCTCGGTTTTAAAATGTTAAAAATAGGAACCTTAGTTGTTAAAGAAATCCAAATCCGCTAGATGTATCAAAGTATTGAGAAAGCTTCTCCTAGAGTTAAAAGAAAAGAAAAGAATGATTAGAAAAAGGGCTTAAAGGATTCATGAATGCAAAGGGTAGAGTTAGGGTCTTATATTGGGATTACCATTAGACCTTCATTTGATATACTCTGGGTAGATGGGATCTTATCTCTGTATGCATAGCTTGGGACTTACCTTTAGCATTCTACTAAAGCTTAATCAATTTTTGAGAGATCCCCTGTTACTGAAGCCTATTCTGTAAGGGACCATCTTTGTCTCTTGACCTTTTGCCTTAGCCAAATGAGTTCATTGATGATGCATTGTTTGAATCACGTTCGAGAACTAATGAATGTTAAACGGATTGGTAGATTTTAAAACATGTGTAGGTCGAGCATATGAGTCGGATTGATTGATAATAAGGCATGGCTAATGTTTTTGAGTAGAATTCGACCATATCGAAGCTTAGAACTATCAACTTGGACATTGATTTCATCTTGTTTATATGGTGCTTTGGTTCTGAGTCCCCGCTTTCAAACATCGCCTCTAGCTTGTTCTTGATTGTTTGCTTAAGGGCAAGCAAAGACTAAGTTTGGGGGAGTTGATAAGTGTGTATTTTGCATGTTTTGAGCATCCATTTGTCATCACTTTAGCACCATATCATCACTGTTTTATACCATTTCTCATCATTTTGCATGTTTAGGATAGGTTTGCATGCATGTTGCATATTTGTATTGATTTCAGGTGAGTTGGAGCTGTTAACGAGCTAACTGGAAGAAGCGGACCTAATCATGTCAAACCACTCGACCCCGAGGTTGAGTAGAAGCTTCAAGACCTCAAGAGACCACTCGACCCCCTGGTCGAGTAGAGGACTTCTCGATTTCATCATATCACTCTACCTCGAGGTCGAGTGTCTTCATCTCCATCACCTGACCACCACTCGATCACCTCACTCGACCCCAAGGTCGAGTGTCTTCATCTCCGTCACCAGATCACCACTCGATCACACCACTCTACCTGGAACTCGAGTATCACCATCACCACCACTCGACTACATACTTGATGGCAAGCTTCAGAGTCTTCTTCATTCCGCACTCAACCCGACACTCGAGCATAAGGAAGAAAAGAAGACTCCATCTATTCACTCGACCTCCCACTCGACCACCTGGGTCGAGTACAGTTCTTAATCCGTCCCAATACTGCGTCGTTTTAAGTATTAGGGTTTCGGAATATTTTGCTATAAGTGTTGGTGTCGGATCCCGCACCATGGGCTCGGGACCGGCCAAAGATTGCTACACAAGTATGGGAGGCCCATAAGATGAAAAGCCCGTAAGATTCTTCAAAGTAAGAGTATGGGTGAGATGTCGATTGGCGAAGTGGGTGCAACATCGAAGTTAGGACTACTCGAATTGAAGAAGACAAATGGGCCGAAGGGTGAAGTCCAGGAGGCCCGGAGTGGTTTCAAATTCGAACGTTGAATAATTAATTCAAAGACTAGAAACGGATACATTTAAGGTAGAATAATTGTGTGTAAATGAGGATTAAATGTATTCTTTGGGTATAAATTATGGGTCAAAGACTATGTAAAGACACACACATTTTTGTGCAAATTAGCTATACACATTTTCTCTACAAAACTCACAGTTTTCTCTATAATCATCTATCTATTTTCTAGTATATTTGTCCTCAAGAATAATCCTTCTCACTAAATAAATAAATACTTGAGTATGTGAATCTAACATCCACATTTTGGCGCCGTCTGTGGGGACGGAGGATTCTTGAGTCGTCAGATTTCTTCTGTGTATTACATAACCGAAGTAAGCCGCAATGTATGGAGAGGATGCTACCAACGCTTCGATAGCCGAAACCCTCAAGACCATGCAACAAACTATGGGATATGGCGCAGAAGTTTTCAAACGTGGAAAAAACCGTCGAAACACTGCAAACAACCCAGGTATCGCTTAGCCAAAATGTTAGTACCATTCCGTCTCATGTCCGTTCTTTAAATGCGGGAAATTCTACTAGAGTTCGAAGGACTATCTTCGGATCCCCAAACTCCCTTCCACGAAATGCAACAAGCGATCAAACGACCCTGGATGGTACAAACGCGAATAGTCAACCGGAATATGGAGAAACGCATCCTAAAGATGATAACCAGTTCGATGATCAGCACGAGCAAGAAAACTTTGATCAGCTCGAAACCATGAGAGAAGTAAGTCGGGAACTCAAAGAAATGAGGTCGAAATTCCATCAAGCTACAAGTTCGGAGCCAGACATCAACCAAGTTATCGAGGAGGCTAGGCGAACACCGTTCACCCGCGAATTGCGAGTTTGAGAATCAGAGATTATCAAAAACTCAACTTAGAACCATATAATGGTTTGGAAGACCCGAAAGGCTATCTCGCAGCTTTTCTAATAGCCGCTGGGCGAGTTGATCTAAACGAAGCCGATGAAGACGCAGGGTATTGCAAGCTTTTCTCTAAAAATCTATGTGGGCTAGCCCTGATGTGGTTCACTCAGTTGGAACCAGGATCGATTAGAAATTTCAACGAACTATCGGCAGTATTTTTAAAACAATACTCAATTCTGATGGATAAGAGCATTTCGATACCGACCTCTGGAATCTATCTCAAGGGCCGAATGAGACACTTCGGGCTTTTATCACCAAATTTAAAAACGTGCTTTCAAAGCTCCCAAGGATCTCACAACAGTCGGCTCTATCGGCTTTGCAAAAAGGACTATGTCATGATTCGAGGTTTAAGGAAGATCTAATACTTCATAAGCCTGATACTATTCAGGATGCATTGTTTCGAGCAAACAATTGGATGGAAGTCGAAGATGAAAAAGAAATTTTCGCAAAAAGAAATAAGCAAGCAAAACTAGCGGTCACTTTTCCACCAAAGAAGTTCGAACCTCGGGAAAATCAGGGACCAAGGAAGTTTGGTTCACAACCATTCAATAACAACGTCGGAAAGCAGTTTCAGGGGAAAGGAAGGTCAAATACCTGGGTCCGAGATGAAACCTCGTACTGCGATATACATAGAGTCACAAGACATCTGACCAAAGACTGCAGTATCCTTAAAAGGCATATCGCAGAATTATGGGCCAGTGGAGACATTTCAAAATTCAACATGGAGAACTTTGTCAAGCAATATCATGAATCAAGGGATAACTCAGAGGCTCAAAACTCTAAAAGACCAAGACCGGCTGGCAAAGAGGAACCAAGAACTTTAAATGGTAAAATAAACGTAATTCTTGGAGGATCTAAACTCTGCCGTGATTCCATTAGCGCAATCAAGAAACATAGACGCAATGTTCATCTGAAATCAAGCTTAAGTGAAGAAGTAGACTTTCAAGGCACTTCGATATTATTCGAGGAAAAGGAGACACAGCATCTCGAAAGACCTCATGATGATGCACTTGTAATTACGTTGGATTCGAAGTATCGAGGATCCTCATTGATACCGGTAGTTCGGTCGATCTAATTTTTCTTAGCACTTTGGAAAGGATGGGGATAAGCAGGGCCGACGTGGTAGGACCGCCATCCCCCTTAGTGGCTTTTACAAGCGAATCGCTAATGTCTCTCGGAACAATCAAGCTACCAGTTTTGGCTGGAAAGATCTCGAAGATTGTGGATTTTGTCGTTTTTGATAAACCAGCAGCCTATAACATCATTCTTGGAACTCTATGGATCTACCAAATGAAAGCGGTCCCCTCTACTTATCACCAATGCCTCAAATTCCCAACTCCGAGCGGAGTGGAAACAATTCAGGGAGATCAAGAAGCTTCGAGAACTTGTTATTTAGCTAGCCACCGATTAAAAATTCAATAGCAATTAACGAAGCCCGCAAAGAAAGGAGTAGTCCCGAGATTCCCTAGCGGGCAGAAAGTGGATGATGTCGTGGTCGAAGTAATTCTAGAAGCAGACAAACCGGATCAGAAAGTTCGAAACGGAGCTACCTTATCTGGCGAGGTGAAGGAAGCCTTAGTTGAACTGTTAAAAAGGAACAAGAAATCATTTGCTTGGTCGGCAGCAGATATGCCCGGCATAGATCCAAATATAATTTGTCACGAGTTGAATGTGGATCCGAGCTTCAAACCGGTAAAACAAAAAGGAAGAAAACTCGGATTGGAGAGAGCAAAAGCAGTAAACGACGAAGTGGATAAACTCCTAAAGATTGGGTCTATAAGGGAGGTGCAATATCCGGATTGGTTAGCAAACACCGTTGTGGTCAAAAAGAAGAATGGAAAGAATAGTGTGCATTGACTTTACAGATCTCAACAAAGCTTGTCCAAAAGATAGTTTCCCACTTCCACACATAGATAATCTTGTGGAATCAACCGCCGGAAATGAGTTGTTGTCCTTTATGGATGCTTTATCGGGATATAACCAAATCATGATGAATCCGGAAGATCAAGAGAAAACTTCGTTTATCACGGATAGGGGCATTTATTGTTACAAAGTTATGCCATTCGGGTTGAAGAACGCAGGAGCAACTTATCAACGGCTGGTTAACAAGATGTTCAACGAACATCTAGGAAAAACAATGGAAGTCTACATCGATTATATGCTAGTCAAATCATTAAAAAAGGAAGATCACGTGAAACATCTAGAAGAGTGTTTTGCGATTCTTAACCAATATCAAATGAAGTTGAATCCGGCGAAGTGTACATTTGGAGTCCCATCCGGGGAATTTCTTAGCTACATTGTCAGAAAGAGAGGAATTGAGGCAAATCCAAATCAAATCAACGCTTTTCTCAACATGTCATCTCCAAAAAATTTTAAGGAAGTACAACGGCTAACTGGTCGGATTGCAGCATTGAATCGTTTTATTTCGAGGTCGACCGATAAATCTTTACCCTTCTATCAAATCCTAAAGGGAAACAAGGAATTTCTTTGGGATGAGAAGTGTGAAGAAGCGTTCAGACAGCTAAAGGCGTATCTGACTTCTCCACCCGTATTGTCCAAACCAGAGGTAGACGAAAAACTCTATCTATATGTCTCAGTTTCGGACCATGCGGTTAGCGGAGTCTTAATCCGAGAAGACCGGGGAGAGCAAAAACCAATTTACTACATAAGTAAATCTATGACGGATCCTGAGATAAGGTATACGATGATGGAAAACCTTGCACTTGCAATAGTAACCTCAGCTCGGAAGCTTCGACCATATTTTCAATCCCATCCAATCGAAGTATTATCAAATCAACCACATCGAACTATTCTCCATAGCCCGAACCAGTCCGGTAGATTGGCGAAATGGGCGGTGGAATTAAGTGAGTATGATATAGAGTACAAGAGCCGAGTTGCCATGAAAGCTCAAGTCCTTGCCGATTTTTTAACAGAGTTACCGGTACTCGGAGGGCAGGAGCAACCGCCAAATCAGACTTGGAAGTTGCATGTTGATGGATCGTCATCAAAAAATGGATCCGGGTTGGGAATCAAATTAGAATCTCCCACTTCGGAAATCCTTGAGCAGTCATTTCGATTGTTATTTACTGTATCTAACAATGAGGCAGAGTACGAAGCATTGATTGCTGGACATAGGTTGGCACAAGGAGTTGGGGCCGATGAGTTGGTCGCCTACTGTGACTCGCAACTAGTTGTTAACCAGTTCAATGGTGACTATGAAGCAAAAGAATCACGAATGGAGGCATATCTTGAGGTGGTCAAAGACTTGGCTAAAAACTATAAGAAGTTCAAACTCATTCGCATACCACGGGGAGAAAACACTACTGCAGATGCACTAGCAGCCCTGGCATCAACATCTGATCCCGAAGTCAAAAGAATCATTCCAGTAGAGTGTATTTCAGAAAGGAGCATTAAGGACGAAAAGGAGGCATTCGTCGTCACAAGGTCCTGAGCTGCAGCCCGAGATCGCGGCGAACCTGTTATTGAATTACCACCTGTCAAAAGGCGAAAGTCAAAAGAGACAACCATACCTAAGCCTACTGTGCAAGAAGATAGTGGACTCGAAGAAAATGACGAACCAATAGAAGAAATCACCTCGGACACCACAGTCGAAGCTAGAACCGAACCGTGGGTTGATGAAGACATACTAGCGCCAAATGAGCATCCCGAACCAGAAGCTCGGATATTTCACGAAATCGACCAAATTCCGACTAAAGATTGGGGGCTGATTGGAGGGAGCCAATAAAGCATTACATCGTTACAGGCGAGCTCCCAAAAAATAGATGGCAAGCTAGGAAAAATGAGAATCGTTAGCGCAAAATTTTGTCTATCGAAGAATTCTTTTCGAAGTGGTTTGAAGTTGAAGCGTATGTAAACATTAAAGATTCGGCGGTAAAGACTTTCATTTGGCAGAATATCATATGCAGGTTTGGCGTTCCATACGAGATAGTTACTGACAACGGACCACAATTTATCTCACACGAGTTTGAAGCATTTTGCTCGGATTTGGGGATTAAGGTTAGTTATTCCACTCCACGGTATCCACAAGGGAACGGTCAGGCTGAAGCTGCAAACAAGACAATTTTAAGCAATCTTAAGAAACGTCTAAGTCATTTAAAAGGGGGCTGGTATGACGAACTTCAGCCATTTTTATGGGCATATCGCACAACTCCTAGGCGCTCGACCGGAGAAACCCCGTTTTCATTGGTGTACAGGATGGAGGCAGTTGTTCCAGCTGAGCTCAATGTACCAGGACTTCGTCGAACATAAGCTCCTCTAAATGAAGAAGAGAATTCTGCGATGCTCCACGACTCGCTGGATACCATCAACGAGAGGCGAGATCAGGCCTTGATCCGAATTCAGAATTATCAACATGCGGAAGCTCGGTATTACAATTCAAAAGTCAAAAGCAGACCTTTCTTTGTGGGCGATTATGTTTTGAAACGTGTGTTCGATAACAAGAAAGAGGAAGGAGCAGGCAAACTCGGCATTAATTGGGAAGGTCCCTACATTGTTATCGAGGTGGTCTGGAATGGTGTTTACAAATTGAAAGATTTAGAAGACAGACAGTCCAACGTCCTTGGAATGTGGTGAACTTGAAGAAATTTTATGTTTAAAAACACACACGCATTCTTTGTACATGAACTACGGTGTGGCTTGATCTCGAAATGGGTATGTAGGCATCTCGGAAACGAGTTCAGCTATTAATAAAATTTGTTTTATTCATGTTGAAGAATAGTTCGATTATACGTACGAATAAAAATAAGGAGTTCGACTATGCGAACATACAAAGCAGGAAGCAAGGATAAATTTATTCAAAGAGAAAACAAAGAAAAGACGCTGAAATCTTAGAAACACTTCGGATTAGGAAATCCTTCTCATCTTGCAGAACACTTTGATCCCTTGACTGGCGAGATCAAGAATGGGCATCATACAATCCGGGATGCGGGCAAATTCAGCGATTCCAAGTTTGATCCAATCTCCGGGGTGAGAGTTGAGGGTGTGTAACTCCTTTGATATCACATTGACTGTAATGCCCCTGACCTTGACTATACGGCCGGACGTGCAGTCTATCGAGTAAAATGCGAGATCAAGCCAAGAAAAGGCAAGATCAGTTTGGCCATTTGATGTGGCAAGTCATGGGTAAGGAGCATTGCAATGGATCAAGTCTACGGGTAAAGGAATGACTCTCCAACAGACGGACTAAGCTTAGCTACGATGCGACTATCGGTAAACCTCGAAACCATTAAGCTAGCCCTTAGACCTAGGATAGCTTAAGAAAACCTTAGTTTTAGGAAACCTTAGAAGGACTAGGAAACCTTAGAAGGACTAGGAGACCATAGGGGAATCCATTTGGGCAGTGGGATATGAGTATGGGTCGTGAATGGTCAAGGTATTGATCGAAGAATGCGGATAAGTGACGATAACGAGCTTACTTGGTTAATTATGGCATGGAACGTGTTATAGACCTAAGGAAGCCTTGATTTATGTCATGGAGCATCATGAGACATTGGAGATGGAGTGACCCCTATCAATGCTCTTGCGGTCCAGTGACAGATCGTGGGTTTCGCCGGAATGAAGAAACGGACGGCCAGGATTGAACTGTGGCTCATGTTTATCCGTTAAGGCTCAAGCTTATCCATAATTCTGGTCATCCTTATCCTTTAGGGTCGAGCTTATCCATTTTGGATGATGTTTATCCGGAAAAAATGGAGGAAACCAATCGGAGACCGATTAGTGTCCCGGAGCGTCCGTGGAGTGACATTTATCGAATTTTGATTGGTCCGGGCCACCTCCTACTTGTTTTGGCCGACCTTTTGACCGACTTAAGACCCTATAAATAGTCCACTTCGTCCCATTTGTTCCTCAGACCCAAAATCCACTAGAAAACGCCTAGCTCGCGGGAGAAGACCTTAGAAGCCAAACCTCTCGGAAATCCCTGTGAGTACTTGAGTCACGTGAAGTATCACGTGAATAGGATAGTGTATTCGTTTATTTCCTTAATATAGCTTAGGAGGTTAATTAGGATTAGTTAGCTTAATTATTCGCTTAAAACCTGATTAGGATAGTTAATTAGGTTTAGTAATATTTAATTAGGATTAGTGATGCCTAATTAGGATTAGTATTCTCTAAGCATGATTAGGACTAGTTAAACCTAGATTAGGGGAACTAACCGCGATTAGTGGTAATTAAGTACGATTAATTGTTTGATTAGTATAGTTTTGCATATAGGATAGTTGCATAATAGTATATGAGTCTGTTGTCATTTTAGTAGTCTTTAATTAGATGACTAACATTAGACGAACCATGAGGATCCCGTCCGTATGTTGTGCGTTGCGTGTAACCCCGTTCCGTTATGGCATACGAAGGCTAGGGGCTGGATCGCTACCGACCGGGCGCTACATGACGATGTAGTATTAAGGAATGCTATGTCTCTTGTAGACTTTGTGTCTAAGAGATGGAGGCATGTCCTGGGAGATCATGGATTCTTAGAAGGCCTTACCTAGGTTTTTAGAAGCATACTTGCATTAGTTGTCCATTGCATATTAGGAAATCGAGTCTGCATGCATTTTTCTTTGTCCATTATGTCTTGCTTGTTGCGTGTTTTCTTTGTCTTTGTGTTATTTGCATTATTCGTATTTATTCTTCTTAGGTCGTAGTATTAGTATCTGTCGATGCTGCTTAGGGTAGAGGTATTAGGGTAGTTCTGTCTAGATCCGGGGCTCATTAAGTAATACTAGATTACTTATGATGCTACTTTTTGTGCAGGAAACCTTAGTTAACCAACCTTGTAGAGGCCGCTCGTGACTTAGGACAAACCAATGTAGATTTTACGGCTTTTTGTAAGATCTTACTAAGTATATTATGTATGGTTTTTAAAGAGGATCCGAAAACTATATATGTTTTGGTAACCATTTCTCGTATGATATATATATAAGTATAAGATTCGGATTTCTAAAGTTATATGGTTATACTCACTGATATTATTAGTCTTGTCCGGACTAACACAACTCACGTCCGCAGTACGGGTTGAAAAGCATTAGGCCACGGGCGGGAAGCTAGACTCTTGTGGTTGGACGACTCGGGCATACGAATTTGTTTTGGAAACGTGGGTTGACCGACTGCGGGCGTCTAACATACCGCTTCTATTTCGTTGTTACAATGACCCTCCGCAACATTTGGTTGATTTTCTTTCGAAGTTTCTTCTTTTCCGTTGAACGTTTTTTGTGTTGAGCTGCGAGAGCTTTGATAAAGGCCATCGCGATATCTTGATCTCTGCTCGAAAGGTCCTTGATTAATGCACCTGGAGCTCGGATCTGGGATCTAAAGTTGTGAAGTGGGGAGCATCGGAAGTTGATTAATGTCCTCGTCGATCATCTTGATCCTCGAAAAGTCTGGCATGGATTCTGAGCATCGTAGGTTGAAGGCCATAACTGCACAAGAAAAGGACAATACTTTTAGTGAGGAATGAAGAAAAACCTAGAGGGGTAATTTATAGGGAGGTTTCTTAGCTTTCAAAGATGCGATTCCATTTAAAGCCGGAGTGATTCGCGGAAGCATTCACGTCGCCTTGTTCGCCCAGCATTCAAAGAGTATCTCCAAAACGAATATTTGATGAATCAAGGAAAGTTGGAAAGTTTCCTTAAATAAAATGGGCCGAAGCCTAGTAGGTAAGTCCATGCGAAAATAAAAAGAGTTTAAGTTTCAGGGAACATTTAGGGAAGGGGCTCAGGAACAGGCTCCTTTATCGCCGGTTCGGGGTTCGAAGTGGACGCCTCGTTTTTAACATTCACGTCGGGTTCATTATTCACGCGCTTCCAAGGGTTGCTATCCTCCACGTCGTCGTCACAGTCCTCACTGTCAAACAGGATCACTTGGACCGGAGCGTTTACAGGACCAGGTACTTGACCTCGAGCACAAAAGTACATCCGGAGCATGTGCGGGATCTTTGCCACGCAGTCGAAGTTCCTCCACTCCCATTAAAAATGGTCGCTCTCCATAGCCCTTACCTTCCTTTCAATATGGGCAATTCGGGCCTTGAGCGTTTGCCTCTTGAGGCCCAAACGTTGCCTTTCATCGCATAAGCGGCGATGCTTGTCAACGACCTAGAATGCGAACTGGTTAAATACGAGTAAAGTTTTTCCGGAAAAAAGAAGGAAGGAGGATTTACCTTATCCATAAAATCGTACGCCTCCTTTTTGTCTTTCGAGGGGAAGGGGCAGCAGGCTTGAGGAAAGAGAACACCGGCGGGCTCGAAGCCATTGCCGGATAGAAACAATGGACTTCCGGGATCAAAGGGACAGACGGTGGAGGCTCTTTCGTTTTCTATTCTAGAGGTGTTTACCAAGTAAATTTCTGAGATCATATTTTGAGAGAGTTGTGAAAGTTTATGTTCTTATTTATAGTGGTTTAGGGTTTACTCGAAACCACAAAATTAATAATAGTGGCGTGTCCGAATGGATTTAACCATTTTTGGGATTCGAGGAAAAGGCAATTATTGCCTTGGAGGCGTGACACTTTTCTTGGTTTGCGAGGAAGGAAATGGCAGCCATCGCATTTAAGACAAGCGGATCATTAAATAAAGAAAATATATATATATTAACAAAGGCTGAAGCCCAGTAAATAAGTCGAACAGACTAAACCCGAGTTGGGGAGTTCGCGGATTCAAGTCCGCATTTCTTAGAGATAGGTCTGATCAACCTACGAATCTCGTGACTTGACAACATGGTTAAACAAAAATGCTATATAAAAGGTGGAGTTTGCCAATCCATACTTGAATCGAGCGCAAAGAAAACCCTCTTGGGTTCATAGTCTTAAAAAATAATAATAAAGATTTAAAAGCCTCCTCAGGCCAAGTATTTGTTTAGCCTACTTAGGCAGGTAAAATAGTAATAGTAAACTTTTAGTCTGTTAACAAAAAGGGACAATCCCCATTAAGTGGACACAGCCACTACAGGTTCTCAGGCACCTCGAGTTCGGGTTGAGCTGACTCAGGATCAACTAAATCGGCGGCAGCTATCTCAGTCTCACCCGGCTCGCCAGTAGTAGGCTGCTCGCTAGGAACCTTGGAATCTGAACCATCATCGTCCTCGATGACCACTGTCTCCGAGTTCGTGGATGGAGGAATCTCTGGCGGGGTGGTTACCGCCTCCGGAATTGTCGTCGGCACGATGGATGCTTCGAGCTCCACGGGATCGCTAGCACCTGAGGCAATTATCTCGGATTAGGAAAAATACAAGAGTAATTCGCTGTGTATTGGTTTCAAAAGTTTAGGAATGTACCAGCCCAATCTAAACCTGGCATCATTTAAGAACGGAGATCGAACTCAAGGGACGAAGATTTGTCTTTCCACGTCATAACCTCCTTTTCCCTGTCTAGCAACAGTCTCTCGTAGTACTCAATCATGTCATTGAGTTCGCCGTTTGCCTGAACCAAGTGGTAACAAAAAAGAGTTAGCATCTAAGTGGAGGATTAAAGTTTAAAGAATTATTATGGGTGAAGAGAACTAACCCGAGATGAGTGATGGGCATGGAGTAGGAATTGCTTGCGAATTGCAGGACGCCACCTATCAAAGGCTGGCAGGATGGTGTCTTTTCAAGTTTTGAAGCACCGAAAGACGTTTCCCTCTGTTTTCATCGCTGTTAGAATAAAGAAAGGGTTGGACCAGGCAAGGAGCGTTAAGTCAATTAATCGAAATGATAAGGCCGGAAAAAAAAATAAAAGGTAATTTCTAACCCGTGAACGACTTGGTCTGAGGAACAAAAACAGCCTTAGTTCCGGCATCTCGGACCTCAGCTTCTTCTCACCGGGGGTTTGCACTCTGATCGTCCTTTTCACCTCTGGATCCAGACAAAGGAGATACGGTGACTGGAGGACGAGGGCCCATAGAGCGGGGTGGTGGCGATGGCCGAGGAGAGCGATCAGTTCGGGCTCTCGTCTTATCTCTTTTGGGGGAGGAGCTACCCCGGGTTGATCTGTCTCTCTATTTCCGAATCAGGTCAGCAAGCGGCTCGCTGCTTAGTCTAGTTCGGGAGGCAGGCCGAGGTGATTCGCGGCGCGGTGATCGTTCTCTGCGGGATGACTGGCCGCTATGGCCTTCGCGGTGAGGAATGGGTCTGTAGGCACCAGCAGATTTTGCCCCTTCGGCGCTGCCATTGTCAACTAGCAAGGTTCTGCTATATTCTTTCTTGTCGACTGCGGATTGAAGGAATGATTTGTTCGTTTTGCAAGCCTCCACGATCGACTTGGATAGCGTCTTGCGTCGAGCTGCGATGACCCGAGCAGAAGTCCCTTGAGGTAAGGGAGGGGGCAATGGCAGTTGGAGAAGATGTCCAGGGGGGCTCATGCTTAGCTTGTGGTTCGCCTCTACGAATCGGTCGAGAGTAAAGGAGTTCCAGAGAGTTCCAGAGAGTTTCCCCTTCGGCGAATTCAACAGTCGGAAGGGTCGGTGCGATGAAAGCTGCGAATTGAAAATTAAGAGTTGGTCAGATAAGGCAAGAAGTAAATAAGGGTCATATGCATGACCTAACATCTATCGGGCTTAGTAGTCCACTTCGAGGAGAGCAAGTCCGAAAGGTTTCCAATCGAAGCATGGCTCTTTTTGATTAAGAACCACGAGTGATGCCAGTTCTCGTCCTTATTAGGGAGATGCGAGATGAGGTTCCTGTTGGCGTTCAGATAGGCCGAGAAGTATCCTACCTTCTTTGAAGAACTCCTCACACTGAGAAGTTCAATCAGTTCGGGAACCCCGATGACATATCTGGCTTCCTCCGCGACAGTGATAATCCCCATAATAGTCCGGAGGAGGTTGGGGGTTAATTGGGGCAAGGCGATTTCAAGGGCTGACAAGTATCGAACGAGGGCTTCGGGAAGGGGAGAAGTCAAGCCGCAACCCTTGAAATAGATCTCGTATACGCAAAAGAACCCGGGACGGTGGTTCTCCGGCGACTCAGTGGGCTCCGGCATTTGCGAGTCCTTCATAACTTCAGCCGGAATCCGACAGAGATCTCCCAATCGATTAAGAGATTGGAGAGTGCATGTGGTTTGATAGTGGGGACTGGCGATGTCATTTGGCCGGATGCAAAGGTCGTTACTAGAGCCGACATCATCGAAAGAGGAGGATTCAGGTCTTTCAATTTCAGAATTCATCGTGTAGTGAATAAGGGGATTGAAGGTTCGGAGAGAGAAAAAAGAACTTTGCTTTGAGAGTGAAAGCGTGAAAAATAACAAGGAAAGAGTAAAGTGAATTTACCTTTACGTTTGCCAGTGATGATGATGGAACCGTCTTGGGAGTCGTGGAGGAAGTGGAAGAGTTTCCCCGCTTTAATAGTTAATAAACAATATACGGTCATAATTGTGACAGATGTAACGCGAGTAATTGTAGGAGTTTCCGAGATCAAAGCAATAACGTGATTTAGGCGGGAAATCAGAGAGTCATTTGGCGCAATCTTTGCTTCTGGAACATTAAAGTCCTCCGAACTGGAGTATCATTTCGAAAGACTTGGGGGGCTAATTGTTGGTATCGGATCCTGCACCATGGACTCAAGACCGGCCAAAGATTGCTACACAAGTAAGGGAGGCCCATAAGATGAAAGGCCCGTAAGATTCTTCGAAGTAAGAGTATGGGCGAGATGTTGATTGGCGAAGTGGGTGCAACATCAAAGTTAGGACTACTCGAATTGAAGAAGACAAATGGGCCGAAGGGTGAAGTCCAGGAGGCCCGGAGTGGTTTCAAATTCGAACGTTGAATAATTAATTCAAAGACTAGAAACGGATACATTTAAGGTAGAATAATTGTGTGTAAATGAGGATTAAATGTATTCTTTGGGTATAAATTATGGGTCAAAGACCATGTAAAGACACACACATTTTTGTGCAAATTAGCTATACACATTTTCTCTACAAAACTCATAGTTTTCTCTATAATCATCTATCTATTTTCTAGTATATTTGTCCTCAAGAATAATCCTTCTCACTAAATAAATAAATACTTAAGTGTGTGAATCCGACATCCACAATAAGTAGCATGTACTCTACATTTTCGAGAACAAGTTTTTTATCTAGTTTTATTCCGCAGACACTGTGTTCTAGACCTTTTGTAATCCGGATTTCTCTTTATCTATTCAGTATTCAGCATTCAGTATTTGTTCTTGATTTCGTTTACTGTTGTTCATCCTGTTATCGTTTTGCTATTACACTTTTGTTATCATGTTTTCATCCTGTTCAACGTTTATGTTCTCTGCAATGATGTATGAGTAGTGAATAGGTTTCTAAGGATGGGTTAGAGTAGTGTAGAATTCTCAGTTTGCTAGGTGGTTGAGTATGGATTGATAGATCCCTTCTGGATAAGTTGTTCTTAATGCCTATTGCTTTCTGATCAACTGGAATTTGAGCCCAGACATTTCCGCGCCCAAAAGGTGTTCGATGAAATGTCTGAACCACTAATTCCAGAGATTCGTGGCCATGTACCAAGGTATTGGTTGCAAGGAGCGATTTGGCTATAACTTGTTGATTCGTAATGCCTGTTAAGTTAGCTCTCGTCAATGGTGATTGAGTCTGGGACTAGGTTAACTTGAAGGTCTCTGTTGCGGTGGCACTTAGATTTGGGTAATGAACTTGTTGTCTAGGGATAATTTATTGAGCATGTCAGTCACCTGTAAACTGAGGAAACGAAACTACTCAATTACCCCATCCTCGGGAATTCTTTATTTGATTGATTTTATTGTTTACTCCACTGCTGTTTACTGTATCCTGTCATCTGCTGCTTAGTTTCTGTAATTCTTTTTTGTTACTCGACCTTATACTCGACCACCTAGTTGTTTGGCAGCAGACTGTGCAGTCGAGGATCTGTGTCATACTTTCTGTCTGTTAGTCGACCTATCACTCGACCTCACCCAGTGCTCTGCAAAGAGCTGTGTTGGTGGAGTGTTTTATTGTTTCTGCTTGAATTTTTGTTTTCTGCATGTTCACTTAGAACTGCTAGAACACACCAAAACCTGTTATTGCTTGGCTTGACTTAGTGACTTCTGATCACATCTTGATTGTTAGCATCACACCCATTTGGATTGACAACCTAAAATACTACAACGACATGATTGGTGTTTTAGGATAATTGATTTTAAAAACCTATTATCAATAGCTCCAGCAATCTTCTTCCTCTCAAAATCAGCATTCTTGGTACTGTTGCTACAAGCGAGGTTCTCTATTAGGGTTGTACGTCAACTGGGTAACGTGTGTTGAAGTTACCATTGCTCGCTACATTTAGAGCCATCTGGTATCTCCAATCAACTCCTCTGAAGAAGGTACTTAGAAGTTGTACCTCACTGAAACCATGATGTGGACAATCTCGTTGGTACTGCTTGTAACGAACCCAAGCAGCCTTGAAAGCTTCAGCTGGACCTTGTGTGAAGGTACACAGCTTGTTTCTCAACTCCTCAGACTTAGCATCATTGTAGAAATTCTTCAAGAAGGCTATCTTGATGCTTCTCCAAGTCTTGAGGGAACCTACTTTAAGTTGTTTCAGCCAAGTAGCTGCTTCCCCAGCAAATGAATAAGGGAAGAGCTTGCAAAGTAGGTAGTCCTCTGAGACTCCATTAGCCTTGATGCTCAGAACAAGGTCCTCAAATCTCTCGATATGATCCATTGGCTGCTCATGAGATAAGCCATGGAAAGGATGCTGGCCAACTAAAGCAAAGTAGCCAGGCTTGAACTCATAGTCGTTCCTCTGGAATGGTGGGGGTACAATCGCTAAACGATTAGCATAGAACAAGTCTGGCCTGTTGAAATCCCCAAGAGTACGACGTGGTTCCGCAGCTGGAGGAATAGCTGAAGGAATCTGGTGTTGGTGTCGATCGACACCTCTGTTGTGTCGTTCGACACCCAGTTGGTGTCGCCCGACACCGAGCCCTGCTGCATCTCTTGCAGCTAATTGCGCATTGAGGCGCGCTTGATCCTCATTGGCGTTCTCATGTAGGATAAGTCCATGATCATCCAATCTCTGACCAACTTCATTGTAGGCTTGCCCATCCACATCTCTCAAAACTCCTTCTGCATCAGCTCTGATGACTCTGTCAGCCATTGCTAATTTCTGAGTTTTTTGGTTTGTGCGTTCAAGTTTTCCAAAGTCCAGAACAGACAAGTTGATAAGCTCCTTCTGTTTTCTGCTCCTTGTTTGCCAAGGCATAGACATGAAACGCAGAAAAGAAGAAAACAAGAAACGCGTGAGTAACAAAATAGAAGTAAAAACTAGACGAAATCTCTAAACAAAACTCAATGATGATTCCGAAGAACTTCGGCAACGGCGCCAAATTTGATATGATTCAAATTACCTAGAATTACTCTCTCAAATAAGAGATCAATTTCAGTATTTAAGGATCGAATTCACGGAGTTATTTTGTTCAAACAGTAAGTTGAATGTCGACATTAAGCTAGCAGGGTAATAGTGAAAATAAAAGAAAACAAAGTAAAAAGACAGCAGGATGATTGTGTTGTGAACGATTTAATAAAGACCTAGGAACAGGGTATTCTCAGGAAACTATTGGTTAGTAGATCTAATGAAAGCTAGGTTGTTATCGAACCATTGTTAAACTCAAACTCTTATTATGGAATAACCGGTGGGCGTGCCGCGAAACTCCCTATATCTATAGCTAATAATAACCGGAGAAGCCGAGAAACTATCAACCTAAATATGCATTCTTAGCGAGTTCAATTGTTCATCTTAGTAGATAGGCCGATTCTTATTACACACCTATAAACTTGACTCATCAAATAATAGATCCAACTACAGATACATATGGCGGGCATATCAATTGTCTGGATTCAAGATCTAGTTAATTACTCTAGATCTAGCATTAAACATAATTAAAGATGAAGAATTCTACAGATAACCTAGCAAAGGGGGCAATTTACTAAACCATATGAATCCCTAATGAGAAACCCTATTCCTAACAAGCAGACTACTCAGACATATTGAATGAAACAAACAACATAATTGAGATAGAAAGCATAAACACAACAATAGAGATAAGAGTTAGAAAAGATCTCTTCACTGTATTAAAAACTGGAATGAGTCTCTCAAGAACAATGGATGAATAGCTTATGTCTCTCAGTCACAGGGTTTTGCAAAAGCTTGATAAAAGACTTGATAAAAGAAACATAGGTCTAAAAACAATATATAAAACCCTAAAAACGTTCAGGGACTAATAATGCAAATAGGAAAGTTTTCTAGGGCAAATTTCCTCTTCTGTAAACTTGAAAGTGTCATGGACTTCTGCAGGGCCAAAACTGGTGTCGATCAACACCAAGAGTGTGTTGATCGACACTCCTCGCTGATTCCTAAACCAAAATCGTCCTTAGTTTCCTTTTCCTTAGCTATTACTCCAAAATGTCTCCTTATCTCCATTGTTGTCCCATTGCATAGAATACCTGAAAAAACACTAAAAAGACTCGAGAAATAACATAAAGACTTAAAATCATATACCTAAAACATAGATAAAATCAGTGAAAATTGGGTTATATCACCCATCTGTGGGAAAAGACGCTACCCGAGCGATCAATCACGACCTAGGATGACTGCAAAAAGGCCTTCTTGGCAAAATTCTTCTCCAACTCCAGGACTGCAAGACTCCAGAATGAGATCTCGGGATTCACTCAGAAGCAAAATGAAAGCTTCTATGAAGCTTGGGAACGCTTTAAGGGTTATCAAACCAAATGCCCTCATCACGGATTTAAGGAAGCTTCCCTTCTCAGCACACTTTACAGAGGCGTCCTGCCTAATATACGTATGCTCCTTGACACCGCATCCAATGGGAATATCCTGAACAAAGATGTCGAAGACGCATGGGAGCTAGTTGAAAACTTGGCTCAGTCGGATGGCAATTACAACGAGGATTATGACAGAAGCATCCACACCAACTCTGAATCTGATGACAAGAACCATCGAGAGATTAAAGCTCTCAATGACAAAATCGACAAACTCCTCCGAGTGCAACAGAAGCATGTTCACTTCGCCTCTGAGGATGAAGTATTCCAAATCCAAGAGGGGGAGAATGATCAGTGCGCTGAAATCAGTTATGTTCGAAACCAAGGCGGCTACAACAAAGGGTACAACAGTTACAGACCCAACCCAAATCTGTCATACAGAAGCACAAATGTCGCTAATCCTCAGGACCAAGTTTACCCTCAGAAGCAGCAGCGGCAGAACAAACCAAAACCGTTTGTTCCTTACAACCAAAGCCAAGGGTTCGTTCATAAGCAACAGTTCCACGGAGGGTATTAACAGCAACATCCAGCACCAGCACTTCAGGAATCAGACATGAAGAATATGCTCCAGCAAATAATGCAAGGCCAAGCCGCAGAAGTAATGGAAAATGCTAAGAAGCTGGCTGACTTACACAACAAAATTGACAAACAGTTCGTTGAAATGAGTAGCGGGATCGAATCATTGAGCAAAAGGGTACGACATATAGAAGGCACAACCGCTTCTACATCAGCCACACCAGGATACATCACAGGATAACCAATACATAATTCAAAGGAGTATGCCCACTCAATCACTCTAAGAAGAGGACGAGCGTTGCCACCAAAAGGAGAGCCTAACCCCAACACTGAGGACAATGTGGTTCAAGAGGGGGAGGATTTTTATCAAGACGATGTTTTGGCTGACAAAACAATCGAAGAGCCCACTCTCACCAGTCAACCCACTCAACCACGAGTCCCACCAGCTACTCCCTCTGTTGAAAAACTGGTAGCTGCAAAGACCAAAGACACAGTCTTTGTACCACCGCCCTACAAACCGCCGCTTCCATTCCCTGGTCGTTTCAAAAAAGTTCTGATTGCAAATTACCGTGCTTTTTTGGAAAAAGAGATAAACGATCTTGATGTCACTATGCCCTTGGTAGATTATTTCGCGCTGATACCTGACTGTCACAAATACGTGAAAGACCTAATCACAGAAAGGATCAAAGAAGTCCAAGGAATGGTGGTATTAAGTCATGAGTACAGTGCAATTATCCAATAGAAGGTCATACCTAAGAAATTGGAAGATCCAGGCTCATTCACTCTACCATGCTCACTAGGCCCTTTAGCATTCACAAGATGCTTATGCGATTTAGGTGCTTCGGTCAGTCTGATGCCTCTCTCCGTAGCCTAGAAACTTGGTTTTGATAAATATAAAACTTATAGCAGCTTTTTTCAAATTCCTATCCACCCAAATGACCAAGAGAAAACTACATTCACGTGTCCCTATGTGACTTTTGCTTATAAACGAATGCCTTTTGGACTTTATAATGCACCCGCCACTTTTCAGCAGTGCATGACTTCTATTTTCTCCGATTTGATAGAGGAGATGGTCGAGATATTCATGAATGATTTTTCTGTGTATGGCTCTTCTTTCTCCTTATGTTTGCTTAATTTGTGCAGGGTACTTAAGAGATGCGAAGAGACAAACCTGGTGCTGAAATTGGAAAAATGTCACTTCATGGTCATAGAAGGAATCGTCTTGGGGCACAAAATATCAGAAAATGGGATAGAAGTTGATAAGGCAAAAGTTAATGTCATGGTGCAGTTGCAGCCACTAAAGACTGTGAAAGACATCAGAAGTTTTCTCGGACATGCTGGGTTCTACAGGAGATTCATCAAGGATTTCTCTAAGTTGGCTAGACCACTCACCAGGCTGCTATGCAAAGAGGCTGAGTTCACGTTTGATGAAGAATGTCTGGTTGCTTTCAAATTGATCAAAAGAATCATTGATCTCTGCTCCAATAGTCCAAGCACCTAATTGGGATCACCCTTTTGAAATCATGTGTGATGCTTCGGATTACGCTGTGGGAGCAGTTCTAGGACAAAGGATCGATAAGAAGTTGCATGTCATCTACTACGCTAGTAGAACGATGGATGATACACAAGTAAGGTATGCCACTACGTAGAAAGAACTATAAGTTGTGGTCTTTGCATTCGAAAAGTTTAGGAACTATAAGTGACAGTCTACACTAATCATGCTACTCTAAGGCACATCTATGCAAAGAAAGATACCAAGCCGAGGTTGCTAAGATGGATTCTGCTGCTCCAAGAATTCGATATGGAGATAGTGGATAAAAAGGGGATCAAAAATGGTGTAGCTGATCACTTATCACGAATGAAAATTGAAGATGCAGTCCCTATTGACGATACCATCCCTGAGGAACAGCTTATGGTCATCCAGGAAGTGAACAAAAAATTCAAAAGCAGCCAGTTTTGGGATGAGATGCTTGAAGTAGAGGAGAAACTTCCGTGGTATGCTGATTATGTCAACTATTTATCATGTGGTGAAGAGCCTCCAAATCTTTCAAGGTACGAAAGAAAGAAGTTCTTCAAAGACATAAATCGCTTTTACTGGGATGAGCATTACCTCTACACTCTCTGCAAAGATAAAATCTATTGGAGATGTGTCTCAGAAGATGAAATAGAAGGTATCTTGCAGCACTGTCATGGTTCCAGCTATGGCGGCCATTTCGCAACATTCAAGACAGTATCTAAAATTTTACAAGCAGAATTTTGGTGGCCAACCATGTTCAAAGACGGTCAAGAGTTCATTTCAAAATGCGATTCGTGTCAGAGAAGGGGAAACATAAGCAGAAGAAATGAGATCCCTCATAACCCGACTTTAGAGGTTGAGATTTTTGACGTATGGGGAATTGATTTCATGGGTTCGTTTCCGTCCTTGTATGGGAATAAGTATATATTGGTTGCAGTAGACTATGTGTCAAAATGGGTGGAAGCAATAGCCAGCCCTACGAATGATGCTAGAGTCGTCCTGAAGTTATTCAAGAGCATCATCTTCCCAAGATTTGGAGTTCCTAGAATAGTCATTAGTGATGGAGGCACGCACTTTGTCAACAAAGTTTTCGAGAGTTTACTGAGGAAGAATGGGGTTAAACACAAGGTAGCGACTCCTTACCACCCATAGACAAGTGCCCAGGTGGAAATCTCTAACAGGGAGATAAAATCGATTCTAGAGAAAGCTGTTGGGAACACCAGGAGAGATTGGTCTGTAAAGCTCGATGATGCGTTATGGGTGTACAGAACAGCTTTCAAGACCCCCATTGGCACAACCCTGTTCAATCTTCTTTATGGGAAATCCTGTCACTTACCTGTTGAACTGGAGTACAAAGCTATGTGGGCAGTGAAACTTTTAAATTTCGACATCAAGACTGCTGAAGAGAAAAGATTGATACAGCTTAACGACCTCGATGAGCTCCGTGTAGAAGCATATGACAGCTTAAGGAAAGTACCAAGTCGTTTCATAACAAGAAAATAACTTCAAAATATTTTAGAGTAGAAGATCAAGTGTTGCTATTCAATTCTCGCTTGAAGCTTTTTCCTAGAAAACTCATGTCTAGGTGGTCTGGCCCCTTCAATGTTAGTGCAGTAAGACCATATGGAGCTATCACGTTGTCTGGAAAAGGTGAAGACTTCACAGTTAACGACCAAAGACTAAAGAAATATATGACAGACCAAACAATTCCAGAAGGAACTTCTGTTCCACTGGAAGAGCCACCCAACCCCCAATAAGCGTGAGGAGTCAAGCTAGAGACTCTAAACAAGCTCACTTGGGAGGAAATTCCATGACTATCTTTGTATATAATTTAAACTTTCTTATTGTTTTCTAACTCACTTTGGTGGTGTTTTAATCTTAGGAAAGTAAGTGACAAAATCAATTACAGGATGAATAGTGATCTACAGGGTGAATAGTGATCTACAAGGTGAATAGTGAATTACAAGGTGAATAGTGGAGTCACTCAATCACGAAGTCAAGACGATTTTCAAACTTTTCGATCGAGTGATTTATTTCCAGGGAAGTAACAGTTCGAAAATTTTGATAACGGGTCACTGCACGTTTTCGGTCAAGTCCAAGGTGTGATTGAGTACGTGGAGTGGGCGAAATCAGGCCATCACTTCCCAATGACAAAACCGGTGAAGCCCACCTTGTCCCCCATGACAAAAATGTCAACAATTCTATAGTTCTTACCACCCACCTCTCATCACGTTTTTGCCAAGGGAAGAGCTCTCCTCACCTACGTACCTCACCTACGTAAGGAGCGCATCTACCTCCTCCTATTCCTATAAATACCAATCTCCTCATCCAATGTTAATCACACACAACAACATCTCTCTCTCTCTCATACTCAATCGCAAGCTTCTCTGTCTTTAAGCGATGCCTTCACTCGATCGCAAGCCTCTCCACCCTTGGAAGTTTACTTCACTCGATCGCAAGCTCCCGACGCCTCGCCCTCTTTCACTTGGTCACAACCCTGTGACGCTCAACCGCCCCCAACATCTCACTTAGAAGATCTTAAGCCATCCTCGTCAAGTTCACTCGATCACAAGCTCAAGACACCCGATTCTCACCTCTTTCCACTCGATCACAAACCCGCAACGTCTCCACGTTTGTTTCTCTCCCTCTTTTACTCGATCGTAACCACTCTGAGCTCAAGTCCACCTCTTTCACTCGATCACACTACCGCCGAAGTTCAGGAAGTCACTTCTCTCACTCCTCTTCCTTAGATTTGATAAAGTTTAGTTGTGAGTTTTGAATCAATTTCAGGAACAATGACCTCATACAATTATGATTATCCAATGGATGCTGATTTCAACGGTGATGAGGCAGAGTCATGGTCAACAAGACCAGAGAGAGAAGCGAAGGAATACCAACGTTTCCGAGAAGAAACGGAGCGAGCCGCTGCCAATGACAGGAGAAGAGAAGAGATAGCCAGAGGGAAGAGGTCAATGACAGAGAATTATGAGCCAATCGATGAAGAGATGGAAGATGACGCGGAGTAAATTCTGGAGCAAACCCGTAAGACCACCAAGTCTTTGATGAAAAAAGACAAGCTGACCCCGGGAGACTACTACAAGGTTCTCAAAAGAAATCCATTTTGGAGAACAAGATATCCTCACCCGGAGACAATAGCGGAGTTAGGCATCCTGGAGGACGTTCAGCTCTTGTTCGAGAAATGCCACATGACAACACTCATGTCTCATCCCTATCCTACCTATGAGGATGACACACTTCAATTCCTTTCATCACTTCAAGTGGAATTGTTTGAGGGGTTGTCAGCTGCTGAGTTAAGAGAAGAAGGGCTTGGTTACTTAAGCTTCACTATCGACGACCGCGACTATATCATGGCGATCAAGACTCTGGAAACCATGTTCGGGTTTCCCAGTTGCACGGGAATGAAACCGAGGTTTGCCCGAGAAGAATTAAAATCTTTGTGGAACACGATCGAAGACACCACCAGCTTCAACTCCGCTAGATCCAAGAGCAACTCCAATCGCAATCCCGCCATTCGCTATTTTCAGAGAACCATGGCCAATGTCCCTTACGCTAGGGAGATATCCGCCACTGTGATGAATCAAGACATGGATACGTTAGACCTAGCGCTGCTGAGTTTCCTCTGTTACACCAAAGACAGGAAAACGATGAAAGGAGATGCCAATGACACACCCCCGTCAATGTATCTCCTCAATCACCTATGCAGCTATAGAGGGTGGGCGCTGGCCAATGACAAGAAGAACGCAAAAGGAGCCCTTTGCATTGGAGAAGTGGTCACACCAATCCTCCTATCGTGCGATGTCCCGCTGCGACCGGATCTAATCCCACCACGTTGGATGGATATCGTCCATCTCAAGCTTGCCCATGTGATCGAGCATAAGGTCTATGACAGGAGGTACGCTTTCAAGTTTGATCACCCATCAACAGGAGAAGCAACTATTCTTCTCCCATTCAGTGAAATGACAACCATCACGGTGAGAGACAACATCGACTTCTCGTCATCACAAGAAATCCTCCATGCTGTGATTGGAGGATCCGCGTCCCGCAATATTGAAAAAGTAGAAGGTCAGAGTGACAATGAGGAGACCAACTATGAGAACTATGACACTAGCTGGTACCACATTGAAGAACACAAGCCCCCTTCACGAGAAAGCAAGAGTCTCGCTGAAGCACACCGGAAGCTCAGTCTAACCCAAAGGTGGTGCAAGTTTCAAGATAAGATCATCCATAAGTGTGTCAAAGCCATTGACAACATGCAGAAGGCACTCAACTGCACCACATCCACCAGTGCGATCACCAGAGACAACTCGCTAGAAGACATGCCATCCAGGCGTCATGACATTGCTCCGCCAAGGCAATCTGCTTATCAACAGAGAGAACTCGCTGCCCGGCAAGAACCCGCACAACACTCGTCTCACGAGGTCAGGGAGCACAAGAGGAGGAAAAGCGCTAGGATGGTCGGATCATGAAGCAAGGGTCGGATAATGTCGGGCCAGAGTGTCGTGCTCCACAACCTACTGGGGTTGCGATCGAGCATAACTACGAGGAGATGGCTGAGCCACATCAAGAACCGGTCATGCATGCGGAGTACACTCAAGCATATATGGATGACTACATCTCAGCACATTCTACTGAGGTAACACACCAAAACCCTTTGTAAATACCGCTTTTGTTTTTGTTTATATGTTTATCTTGAATTCTTTCACAAATTTTGATTACACAAGGGACAGTTAATTTAAGTTTGGGGGAGGGTTCAAGACGTATTTGACTTGTTTTTTTTGTGAATATCTTTTGAGTCTAAATATCATCTAAGTCATAGAAAAAATAAAAACAAAAATTGAAATTTTTTGAAAATAAATTCCAAAAAAAAGAGTGATCATTTAGTTGCATTACATTTAGGATCGAGTCTCGAGTGTTTCATAAAGGATTGTTGCATATGCATAGGGGATAATGAGGAAATAGCCTTGTAAGCATGATGATTCACTAAAATGAGTTATTAGTTCTTTGAGGCATTTGAATGCATGTCATGACACCTTTTCCTGTCAATTTGAACTTGAATCTGACTTATAATTATCATGTTTGCATCGTTTTTGAACTCGTGGATAGAATACATATTTGGATTTTCTTTCACTTATTCACCACTCTTGTTAATCCAAGTAGCTGCTTCTATTATTGGAGTAGTTCCCCCACCCTTAACCAATCCTTCTTTCAAGCCATGTTATTTTGTGAGAGCATGTGAGGCCTATTTTCAGGATTGAGCTTGGTAGAACGTGTTAGGTTTGAGCCGACAAGAGTAGTATCTCATGTAGTTCCAATCCGCGTTTTCGGACTTGGTAGGACTAGGTGGGAACTTATTTGGGGATTGAGATTGAGTGTGAAGAGAAAAAGGAAGAAAAAAATGGGTTAGAGTCTTTAGGAGAAGGAAGCTGAAAATCATATTGAGGTCTCGTGAATGTTTGGGAAGCACAGAATTCTTAAGATATGCTCTAAAAAAAAATATGGCAACAAAACAGAAAAGAAAAAAAATTATAAGAGCCATAAGAGTTTAAGAAAAACTCAATTCACTAGACTAGACTCATAGAGTTTAAGAAAAGCTTCTCCTTAAGAACAAAAGTCAAAGAAAAGAAAGGAAACATTGATCCAAAAAAAAATCGAAATATGCCTTTAGTGCAAAAGGGTAGACTTAGGATCATCATTAAGTTTAGAGATATGACCATCTACTTGTTATTCACGGTTTATGTCATTGGGTAGATGGGGTGCTATTCTTGTATACATAGGTTGGCACTTACCTTTGGCAATCTTCTAAAGCCCAGTCCTTTTTAATTGAGAGTCCCCTGCTATTAAAATCTGAACCACTTAAAAGGGACCATCTTTGTCTCATAACCTGTCAGTAGTTGCGCTTATTGCTTGTTTCACTGGCTAATGTGGAATATGAATCCAGACGTCCAACGCTCAAAAGGCGTTTAATGGACGTTGGATCTATTAATTCCAGAGATATTTGCCTCTACCCCGAAGGGATTGGCTTGTAGAGATGGTATTGGCTTTAACAATTTGATTCGATATTGCCTACTTAGTTAGAGATCGCTAATGAGAATTAGATCAGTGTCTAGCTTTGCTTGAGGATTTCTATCAAAGGAGTGAATTAATCTGTTGTTGAACTTGTTGTCTAGGGATAGCTTCTGTGAAGTTTTGTCAACCGCCTGAATATATTTAGGAGGCGACACTATTCGATTACCCCATCCTTAGGAATCGTTTATCCATTTGACTGCCTGTTATCATTTCTGCTTTGTTATTCACCTACCTGTTATTGCCATTTCTGCATTTAGTTTCATTTCATTTCTGTTATTGCATAATAGGACTGTTAATACCAACCAACTCTCTGCTTGGCTTGACTTAGAGCCTGTTAATCATATCTCATATGTTTGCATCACACCGGACTTGATTGACAACCTAAAATACTACAACGACATGATAGTGTTTTAGGATTAATTGAGTAAAATCCTACTATCAACTTCTAACACTGAACCGACGATGAAGGAGGCTGTTCCGGAGCCTCTTCAATAAATGTCCCCCGAATTCGCTGCTTATTTTTTATTTTCTTTTGAACTCGTTATGGGCTCCGGCCCATTTAATTTGTGGAAAATTTGCTACTCTCCTTGATCTCGAAATATTCATTTTGGAGATATGCTTTAAATGCAGGGCTTACTGGAAGGCGTGAGTCTTTCTGCGAATCACTCCAGTCTTAAATGGAATTGCGATCTCCTAGGGTTACAAAATCCCTATAAATTGTGGTTCCAAGTTTTCCTTACTTTCTATCTACCCCTTCTTTTCCTTTTTTGCAGCATTGGAGTTTAACCTTCGATGCTCGGAGTTCATGCCAGACTTTTCTAGGGTCGGAATGATGGATGAAGATATCCCAAATGTGCCAGGAAGTGGGCCTTCACCACCTCGCAGCTTCTTCAGGTCCCAAATCCGAGGTCCATGTGCACTGATCAAGGGACTTTTGGACAGAGACCAAGAAATCGCGATGGCATTCATCAAAGCTCTTACGGTTCAGCATCAGAAGCGTTCGTTGGAAAAGAGGAAGCTCCGAAAAAAGATTAACCGAATGTTACGTATAGTCACCGTAATATCAAGGGAACTTCACAACCTCAACTCTCATCTCGGGGATTGGATCGAACTTGGAATCTCCGAATTCGCTCGCATCCCGGATTGTATGATGCCGATCATCTATCTTGCTGGCCAAGGAGTCCAAGTGTTTTGTACGTCGAGAAGGGTTTCTTAACTCGAAATGTATACGTGGTGAAACTCATCTTTTTGCTTATTGCTTGAATAAATGTCGTTTTATATCCTGTATTTGTATATTCGCACAGTCGAACTTTACTTTTCTTTGTTTGTTCGCATAATCAAACTCCTTTCCCTTTTAATGAATAAAACAAAATTTTATTAGTAGCTGAACTCGTTTCCGAGCTGCCTACGTACCAATTTCGGATCAAGCCACACCGTAGTTCATGTACATAACAAAAACGCGAGTTAATTTGAACATAAAACTTCTTTAAGTTCACCACATTCCAAGAACGTTGGACTGGCCTGTCTTCTCAATCCTTTAATCTGTAAACACCATTCTGAACCACTTCGGTAACAATATAAGGTCCTTCCCAATTAATGCCGAGCTTGCCTGGTCCTTCTTCCTTCTTATTGTCAAAAACACGCTTTAGCACGAAATCTCCTACAAAGAAAGGCCTGCTTTTAACTTTGGTATTGTAATGCCGAGCTGCTGCTTGCTGATAGTTTTGAATCCGGATTAAGGCTTGATCTCACCTTTCATTGATAGTATCTAACGAATCATCGAGCATCGCTGAGTTTTCCTTTTCGTTTAGGGGAGCCTCTGTTCGGCGAAGTCCAGGCACGTTGAGCTCGGCCGGAACCACTGCCTTCATCCTGTACACCAAAGAAAATGGAGTTTCCTCGGTAGAACGCCTAAGAGTTGTGCAGTAAGCCAATAAAACCGGTTGGAGCTCATCGTACCATCCTCCCTTCAAATGACTTAGGCGCTTTTTTAGGTTACGTAGGATTGTCTTGTTTACGGCTTCGGCTTGGCCATTTCCTTGTGGGTACGGTGGAGTAGAGTAACTAACTTTGATTCCCCAATCCAAACAGAAAGCTTCGAATTTGTGTGAAATGAATTGTGGTCCGTTGTCTGTAATTATCTCGTATGGGACACTGTGTCGACATATAATGTTTTTCCAAATGAAGGTTTTTACCGCCGAGTCCTTGATGCTCATGTATGCTTCAGTCTCAATCCATTTTGAAAAGTAGTCAGTTAAGACCAAAAGATATTGCACGCCTCGGGTTGACCTGTGCAATGGTCCAATGATATCCATCGACCACCTCATGAACAGGTATGGGGCAGAGATGGAGGAGAATAACTCCGAAGGCTGATGGATAAGAGGTGCATGAAGTTGGCAACCTTTACATCGTTGGGCGTACTTAACACAATCTGTGATCATAGTGAGCCAGTAATACCCCATTCTTTTAATCTTGAAAGCCATGGCCCTTCCTAACGAATGAATGCCACACAAACCTTCGTGTACTTCGCTCATGACGATCTCGACTTCGAGCCCAAAAATGCCCAATAGATAAGGATCGCTGACACCTCGTCTATACAAAGCATCCTTTGAAAGACAAAATTTTGCGCTAACGATTCTCATTTTCCTAGCTTGCCACTTATTTTTTGGGAGCTTGCCTGTCACAATGTACTACTTTATTGGCTCCCTCCAATCAGCCCTCCAATCTTTAGCCAGAATTTGGTCGATCTCGTGGAATATTCATAGTTCTGGTTCGGGATGCTCATTTGGCTCAAGGATATCTTCCTCGATTAGTGGCTCGGTTCTTATAATTGTTTCTGGAACTGCATCTTCTGTCGGATTGATGGGCTCCTCGCTACTATTTTCTTTTGACACGCCGGGCCCGGGTATGGTTGAACCATTTGACTTTCTTCATTTGACAGGTGGCAACTCTATCTCGGGTTCACCATGATCACGTATAGCTGCTTTGAAATGACGAGGGCTTCTTTTTTTCTCTTTAATGCTTACTCTGAAATACATTCCACCGGGATGACTCTTTTAACCTTAGGATCCGATGTTGATGCTAAAGCAGCAAGTGCATCCGTAGTCATATTTTCTCCACGAGGTATGCGAATGAGTTCGAACTTTTTGAAGCTTTTAGTCAGATCTTTAACTACATTGAGATATGCTTCCATTCTTGAATCTTTGGCTTCATAATCTCCATTGAACATTGAACTGGTTAACAACTAGTTGCGAATCACAATAAGCGAGTACTACTTCGGCTCCAATTCCTTGTGCTAGCCTAAGTCCTGCGATTAAAGCTTCATATTCTGCCTCGTTGTTAGTAGCGTTAAATAAAATCGGAATGCTTGTTCAAGAATTTCCAATGTTGGAGATTCGAAATTATTCCCACTCCGGACCCTTCTTTTGATGAAGATCCGTCTACATGCAATTTCCAAGTTTGACTCTCCGGTTGCTCTAGTGCGCCAAGTACTGATAATTCGGTCAAGAAATCTGCTAAAACTTGGGCCTTCATGGCGACTCGGCTCTTTTACTCTATATTATACTCACTTAACTCCACTTCCCACTTCGCTAATATTCCGGACTGACTTGGACTATGAAGAATTTTTTGAAGTGGCTGGTTGGTTCAAACTTCGATTTGATGAGACTAGAAATACGAACGCAGCTTCTGGGCAGAGGTTACAACCGCAAGTGTGAGATTTTCCATCATTGTATATCTGGTTTCTGGATCTGTCATGTAGTAAATTGGTTTTTGTTCTCCACGATCCTCCCGTATCAAGACTCCGCTTACTGCATGGTTTGATACAGAAACGTATAAGTCGAGCTTTTCATCCACTTCGGGTTTGGACAATACGGGTGGTGTGGTTAAGTACGCCTTAAGCTGTCCAAATGCCTCTTCACACTTCTCATCCCAAAGAAATCCTTTGTTTCCCTTTAGAAATTGATAGAAGGGTAAAGATTTATTTGTTGATCTTGAAATAAAACAGTTTAAAGCTACAATCCGACCAGTTAACCGTTGTACTTCTTCGAAGTTTCTTGGAGACGACATGTTGAGAAAGGCATTGATTTGATTCAGATTGGCTTCAATTCCTCTTTTCGTCACAATATAACCAAGGAATTCCCCGGTGCATTTCGCCGGGTTCAGCTTCATTTTGTATTGATTGAGAATCTCAAAACATTCTTCTAAATGCTTAACGTGGTCCTTTTTCTTCAACGACTTGACCAACATATCATCTATGTAAACTTCCATCGTCTTCCCAAGATATTCGTGGCACATTTTGTTGACCAATCGTTGATAAGTAGCTCCTGCATTTTAAAACCAAAATGCATTACCTTATAACAATAAATATCTCTATCGTTGATAAATGATGTCTTCTCTTGATCTTCGGGATTCATCATTATTTGATTATAACCAGAGAAGGCGTCCATGAAAGTTAGTAACTCGTTCCCAGTGGTTGATTCCACAAGACGATCTATATGCGAAAGTGGGAAACTATCCTTCGGGCAAGCTTTATTGAGGTCCGTAAAGTCGATGCATACCCTATCCTTTCCATTCTTCTTTTTGACCACGACGTTGTTTGCCATCCAATCCGGGTATTGCACCTCCCTTATAGATCCTATCTTTAAAAGCTTGTCCACTTCGTCATTTACCGCCTTTGCTTGTTCCACTCTGAGTTTTCTTATTTTTTTGTTTTACAGGTTTAAAGCTTGGATCCACGTTTAGCTCGTGGTAGATTATGCTTGGATCTATGCCATACATATCCGCTGCTGAGCACGCAAACGATGCTTTATTTTTCTTCAAGAGTTCTATTAGGACTTCTTTTATTTTGCCGGTTAGAGTGGCTCCAATTCGAACTTTCCAATCTGGTTTATCCTCCTCTAACATTACTTCGATCACCACAATATCCACTTTCTGCCCACTCAGAAATCTTGGGATTATTCCTTTCTTCGCGGGCTTTGTTAATTGCTATTGGATCTTCAGACGATGGCTGACTAGATAACATGTGCGCAAAGCTTCTTGATCTCCCTGAATGGTTTCTACTCCACTTGGAGTTGGAAATTTGATGCATTGATGATACGTAGAGGGGACCGCCTTCATTTGATAAATCCAGGGAGTCCCGAGGATGATGTTGTAAGTTGTCGGTTTATCAAAAACGACAAAGTCCACAATTTTCGACATCTTTCCAGCTAGAACTCGTAGCTTGATTGTTCCAAGAGACATGGCTGATTCGCTCGTGAAAACCACCAAAGGAGATGGAGGTCCCACTATGTTTGCCCGACTAATTCTCATTCTTTCCAATGTACCTAGAAAGATTAAATCAACCGAACTACCCGTATCGACGAGAATTCTTGACACTTCAAAGTTAGCCACGTCGAGCGTAATGACTAGAGCATCATCATGAGATCTTTCGAGGTGCCGCGTTTCTTCCTCGTCAAATGATATTGAAGTGCCTTGGTAATTAACTTCTTCTCTCAAGCTTGATTTCAGTAGAACATTTTGCCTATGCTTTTAAATAGCACTAATAGAATCTCGGCAAAGTTTGGAGCCTCCAAGGATCACATTGATCTTCCCCTTCGAACTCCTTGGTTCTTCTTTGTTGGTCAATCTTGGCCTTTTCGAGTTTTGAACTGGAGAGATCTCCACTGGCCCATAGCTCTGCGAGATGCCTTTTAAGGACACTACAATCTTTGGTTAGATGTCATGTTACCCTATGCATGTTGCAGTATAGACTTTCGTCTCAGACCCAAGTGTTTGACTTTCCTTTTCCTTGGAACTGCTTCCCGACATTGTTATTGAAAGGTTGCGACCCAAACTTCCTTGGCCCTTAGTTTTCCCTGGGCTCGAATTTCTTAGTAGGGAAAGTGACCGCCGGTTTTGCTGGCTTATTCCTTTTTGCAAAGATTTCTTTTTTGTCTTCTACTTCCATCCAATTGTTTGCTCGAAAAAGTGCATCTTGAATTGTGTCCGGTTTGTGAAATATTACACTAAAAGAAAACAGGCAAACGACGACTACGAAAGGCGACTAACAATGTAGTCGTCCTTTTGTGCAACTACTTTACGACTGATGGACGACGTTACGGCAACATATAAATTGGTCATTCCGTAGTCGTATTTTAGCGACTACAAAAATTAGTCGGTCAATGGTCGTCCAAATACGACTATTTGACGACGACATTACTGAAGGAAATAAGTAGTCGTAAAGTAGTCGTACGTACATTGACGACTACACTTCTGACTTTAATATTAAGTCGCAAAAAAGGCGACAATAATACGACTACCTTTTGTTTGTCGTCAAATAGTCGCATAATTATCGTATAATATGGTTGGAAAATGTTTTTCGCGTTGTTGGGTAGGTATACCTAATTTTGTAGCGACTACAGTGTGTAGTCGTAAAATAGTCGTAAAAATCCTCTATATAATGCACGACACTCTTCATTCTCATTCACCAACAAATCAAAACAACATCAAAAGAAAAAAAAAAGATTTCAAAGAAAAAAATATAAGTTTAGTTTATGGTATAATGGCGGTAAACTACAATTATGGCGGTGGTGGCGGTTTATATCGAGATTGGATGTATAAGAGATTTGATAAAGTAACGGGAATTTTGTCTGCCGAATATGTCAGAGGAGTAGAGGAGTTCATGACATTCGCTAGTAGTCAGCCTATAGTACAGAGTAGTCGAGGTAAATTTCATTGTCCTTGTAGTGTATGCAAGAATGAAAAACACACCATCTCAAGTAAAAGAGTTAGTAGTCATTTGTTTAGTCAAGGATTCATGCTGGATTATTATGCTTGGTATAAGCATGGAGAAGAACTGAATATGGATAGAGGAACTAGTTACAAGGATAGGACATATTTTAGTGAGAATCATGAAGAAGTGGGTAATGTTGTAGAAGATCCATATGTGGATATGGTGAACGATGCATTTAATTTTAACGTGGGGTTTGATGATAACTATCATCAGGATAGTTATCATCAGGATGGTACTTATCAGAATGTGGAAGAACTGGTCCGTAACCATTCAAAGAAATTCTACGACTTGTTAGAAGGTGCAAATACTCCATTGTACGATGGTTGTCGTGATGGCCAGTCGCATTTATCCTTAGCATCTCGACTCATGCAGAACAAGGCGGAGTATAATATGAGTGAAAAGTTGGTGGATACCGTTTGCGAAATGTTTACAGATTTTTTACCAGAAGGAAACCAGGCTACTAGTTCACATTACCAAACCGAAAAGTTGATGCACAATTTAGGACTTCCATATCATACGATTGATGTTTGCTCGAACAATTGTATGCTTTTCTGGAAAGAAGCCGAAAAAGAAGATCATTGTCGATTTTGTGGCGCACAAAGATGGAAGCCTAAAGATGACCGTCGAAGAACCAAAGTACCATATAGTCGTATGTGGTATCTACCTATTGGAGACCGGTTAAAAAGAATGTATCAGAGCCACAAGACAGCTGCAGCAATGCGATGGCATGCTGAGCACCAATCAAAGGAGGGAGAAATGAATCATCTTTCAGATGCGATAGAGTGGAGATATTTCCAAGAGTTACATCCCCGGTTTGCTGAAGAACCTTGTAACGTTTATCTCGGGTTGTGTACTGATGGGTTCAATCCGTTTGGCATGTCTCGTAATCATTCGTTGTGGCCTGTGATCCTGACTCCATATAATTTACCCCCTGGTATGTGCATGAATACAAAGTACTTATTTCTTACAATTTTGAATTTTGGGCCAAATCATCCTCGAGCTAGTCTTGATGTCTTCCTCCAACCTCTTATTGAGGAGCTAAAAGAGTTGTGGTCTACTGGAGTCAATGCGTACGATGTATCATTGAGTCAGAATTTTAATCTAAAAGCAGTGCGACTGTGGACGATAAGCGACTTTTCGGCGTAGCATGTTATCAGGATGGACTACTCATGGTAAATTGTCTTTTCCAATTTGTATGGAAAGTACAAAGTCTTTTTATCTACCCAATGGACGGAAGACATGTTGGTTTGATTGTCATCGTAGATTTCTTCCTCATGGTCATCCATCCCGTAGGAACAAGAAAGACTTTCTGAGGGGGAAGAGACGCTTCTAGCGAGTATCCACCCGAGTCTTTGACAGGGGAGCAAGTTTATTACGAGCGGTTGGCTAGTGTAAATCCAGCAAAAACAAAGGACGTTGGTGGGAACGGCCATGAAAAGAAGATGCCACGCTACGGAAAGGAACATAATTGGCACAAGGAAAGCATTTTGTGGGAGTTGTCTTACTGCAAGGACCCCAATCTTCGCCATAATATTGATGTGATGCATACATAGAAGAATTTTCTTGACAACATCATGAACACTCTCATGAGTGTTAAGGGTAAATCAAAAGATAATATCATGTCAATATTGGATATTGAAATTTTTTGTTCTCGGTCAGAGTTACATATTGATAGTAAGGGTAAAGCTCCATTTCCAGCGTATACATTAACACAAGAAGCCAAACAGAGTTTATTGTCATGTGTCAAACATGAGGTTAAATTCCCAGATGGTTATTCTTCAGATTTGGCTAGTTGTGTATACATGGAGAATCGAAAGTTTTCAGGCATGAAGAGTCATGATTGTCATGTTTTTATGGAGCGACTACTGTCATTTATCTTTGTTGAACTCCTTGATCGGAATGTCCACCTTGCATTATCAGGTACAATAAATGTTGTCTAAGTTGCCACACTTTTTTAACCTCTGATTTAACTTAAACATATATATATATATATATATATATATATATATATATATATTTTAGGAATTGGAGCATTTTTCCGGGACTTATGTTCGAGAACTTTACAGAAAAATGTGGTTCAAATTCTCAAACAGAACATAGTTTTAATAATCTGTAACTTGGAAAAAATCTTTCCACCATCATTTTTTGATGTTATGGAACACCTACCTATCCATCTCCCATACGAAGCTGAATTGGGAGGTCCTGTCCAGTGTCCAATATCGGTGGATGTACCCATTTGAGAGGTTTTTCAAAAAGTTGAAAGGAAAAGTAAAGAACAAAAGATATGCGGCAGGATCAATTGTTGAGTCATATATCAATGACAAGATTGCTTATTTTTCAGAGCACTACTTTGTCGATCATATACAAACAAAATCAAGGTAAATATAATTATTTATTTTACGATGCGCAAGCTATACTTCAGAATTAAAACCAATTACATGGATCAGGTTAACAAGATTCGATGAAGGAAAAGTTCCTGTATATCATGTCCTTGGAGTACCTAACATATTTATGCACGTCGGTCGTCCAAGTGGTGAAATGCACGTGGAATGGCTTTCAGAGAAAGACTACCAAAGCGCACATGCATATGTTTTAAGAAATTGTGACTATTTTCAACCACTTGAGAGGTATTTTTAATCACTCCTTAATTTAAAATTTCCATTATGATAACTTTGATTTATTTATCTTTGGTTGTAAATATAGTATGTTCGAGGATTTTCTTTCTGTGAAATATCCAACCTTGTCCGAAAAAGAACTCTACGCGAAAAGAGCTGAAGAATATTATCTATGGGTTAAAGAATATGTAAGTCTACATCATTTTAGTAATTTTGAAAAGTGATCATTTAAATTATGTTGAAATTGATATTGTTTATATATTATGTCGGTAACATATTGGAACCCTACTTCTCCATTTCCTACTTGGGTTCAAGAGATTGTGCATGGGCCTTTGAACAAGGTTAAAACTTGGCCAATGTATTTCACACGAGGATATTTTTTTCATACGAAAAATCATGGCGCTGGACGAAAAACATGTAACTATGGGGTACGTGTTAAAGGAGAAAATTATGCGGATTCATCTGATGAAGCGGATTTCTACGGTACCTTAACTGATATCATAGAACTCGAGTATGAGGGCATCGTCAATTTGAAAATCACACTTTTTAAGTGTAAGTGGTATGACCCTGTGATTGGTAGAGGCACTCGGCGAAGCCATGGTGACGTTGTAGACGTTCTATCATCTAGGAAATACAATAACTACGAGCCATTTATTCTAGGTACGTAATTAAGAATACATTAAGTTCTCTGTTAATTATTAAATAATTTTGTATATCTATTAATATGTATAACTTGCGTATGCACCATCTCAAGGAGATCAAGTTTGTTGTATTTCGTATCCATATACAAAGAAACCAAAAAACATTTGGCTAAATGTTTTAAAAGTTAATCCTCGGGGAAACATTTCTGGAGAATATGAAAACAATGTTCCGACTCTTTTGCAAACAGAAAATGATGAAGCTGTGTTGCTGACTACAATTGAAGATTTGGTAATAGACAATCCGGTAGAAAGCTTAAACCCAATCATACTCGATTACAATGTCGGAGATGCTGAACAAGAAGATGAATTCCGATGTAATTTATCGTCTTCAGTCGAAGATGATGAAGAGTACTAAATGTGTGCTTTATATGTATATTTATTTGAAAAATGCTGTTTAAGAATATATCATATAATGTTTAATTATTTGAATAAATATTACATAAACCTTATAATTTTCATGAATATTTATAAGTATTATTAATTTGTTGGGCTGTCAACATCCCAAGCCCAAGCCTAAACCCAATAAACTTAACGACGAAATTACGATTAACAGACGACAGACGTTTAATTATATTGGGCTTTCAAATTTCGAGCCCAAACCCAAAAGAATTAACGACTAACGTGCGACAAACGTTTTATTAGTTGGGCTATTAAATTCCAAAGCCCAAACCTAATAATGTTAACGACGATAGTACGACTAACATGCGACACACTATTAATTTGTTGGGCTTTTAAATTCTGAAGCCCAAACCCAATAAAAATGAACGAGTATCCAACGACTATTTGGCGACAATTGTCTTTATAGTTGGGCTTTTAAATTTCGTGGCCCAAACCCAATTATTTAGTGACGAAAATACGACTAAATTGCGACTACCTGTATAAAGAAAACCCTAATTCGATCGATTCACTTCTCATTTCGTCCAAACAACACTCTTCTTCGATCTTCTTCTTCAACTTCTTCTTCGATCCATTTTGAATTGACTTCTCCTTCTTCTATCTGTTATTCGATCTGTTCTTCGTCTCATCTCTACATAAACCCAATCGAGTTCTTCTTCTTCTTCTTAGATCTCATTCGATTCGAATCATCTTCGATCTCTTCGCTTTCTTCTACTCTTTGATCTCTTCGCTTTCTTCAGTTCTTCGATCTCTTCGTCTCTCTTCATCGATGCCTAACGCCGGTCGTGGAGGTTCACGAAAGCGGGAGATAACCCCCAATGTTACTCAGAGAGCCGGAGGGTCAACACCGCTTGGAAAACCCGCTTCGCTGCCTCAGCAGTACGACTTCACTCCGGTGTCGGTGCCTCAATTTCCTCAGACGCAGCCGCCAGAGCCTCAACGTCAGCCCCCCACTACCGCAACTATCTGCCGCTGCATCAACTATTCCAGAGCTCCACCACTCCGTGTGTAGATCCGCCGCCGCCGCGATCTGAAGAGGTGCAGTTTAATCCACTGCCAGAAGCTCCTCTAAACCAAGATCAACCGGAGTCTCCAATTCCCAACTCTCAGGCACACAACCATCCATCTTCTCAAGGCAACAACTTTCAAGAGGGAGCTCCTCAATTGTTGTCGGAGCTACAAGAAGACTCGGGGAGGGCTCTCAATGACATACTTATGGTTCTCGGAAGGGAAATGTGGACCACTATATTGTCTCCTATTCCCAAGCCGAAGACTGAATGGTATGTGCTCTTCCTCAACCCTATTAGATTTTTTAGATTGTCTATTAGCTTGTGTTAGGTTGCAGCAATGATTAGCTTGTGTTAGGTTGTGTCTTGATTAGCTTGTGTTAGGTTGTGTCTTGATTAGCTTGTGTTAGATTGTGGTGGATTGCTCTTGTGTCCGCTTCGTTAATTTGTTGTGAACATAGATTGTGTCTTGATTTTCTTGTATTAGATTGTTTCATTGGATTGGCTTCTTGCTCTCTTGTGTTCGCTTGCTATCTTGTGTGACCTATTTTGTGTGAACATAGATCTTGTCTTGATTAGCTTGTGTAAGATTATGGTTGCTTGCTATCTTGTGTGAACATAGTGGTCATGTCTAGAACCGCTTGTGTTCTGTTGTGGTGGCTTGCTATCTTGTGTTCTATTGTGGTGGCTTGCTCTCTTGTGTTCGCTTGCTATCTTGTGTTCTGTTGTGGTGGCTTGCTCTCTTGTGAACGCTTGCTATCTTCTGTGAAGTGGTCATGTCTAGCAATACTTGTGTTCTGTTGTGGTGGCTTGCTGATGAGTGTTTTATTTCATTTCAGACTTTTACCTAAAAGACCACACGACTACTACAAGTGCACAGTATATCGGAGTAGTATTTTAGGATCGAATCCACAAGGAGAGAAGGAGTTCAGAGAAATCCTTAAGAAGAGAGTGAAGCTAGGACCAAAATAAAGAGAGGGGGTTGATGTATGCTATGAGTAACTAAACTAAAAGACTACTAACTAAACTAAACGATAAACTATAAGAGAGAAGCGTTACGTCATCGGGGGTTTCTCCGGATGTTCATGGTTCAATAATAAGGTATAGATCTCAATCTAGGTGATAACATGGCTAGGTTTGTTTACTTCCAAATTCCCGAACATACGAAACTCTATCAAGACTAGTTAACCCTAACGGCTAATAGGTGAAAACTGGCTATTATCACTAGTATATTGTGTACGCAGTTGCCCTATCGGATATAGGTGCTAACATGGTTTCAAAATACAAGATCAAAGCATTAAGTTCAAATTCGATTCTAGTTCATAAGTCCCTATCACTCGGCGGGCGTGCAACAGTTATAGTTCTTTATTCAGTTGAGTTAGGTCAAGCATTTAAACGAGATTTTGCCAAAGAATGAAATACCTAAGGGCAAGTACTAGGTGGCGTTCCGGACATACAAGCATTAAGAATAAACTCAACTAGAAGGAATAGTGTAAACGATCAAACAAAGCCATAGAAACCACCAACCTAGATGTTTGATCTATTGGTCCCCATGAATTCTCCTTTGAAAACCCCCTCAAACCCAACTAGAGAACTACTCGCTATGGCAAAGGGGCTAATCAAAGTTGGGTTGAGTAAACCATAACTAAAAGATGAATAAAACTTAAAAGGGGTTTAGAGATTACTTCTTTGAATGGAGAATACAAGAGGCAAAGCTCCACCTTGAGTCTTACACGAAACCGAGAAAGAGAAAGAGAGAGATGGTGTTCTTCAAGCTTCAAGAGGTACGGCGGCAAGGAGGCAGCTCTTGGTGACGGCTAGGGTTTGCTGGTGATGAAGGCACACCTAGGGTTAGGGCTAAGGACAAGTATTTATACTTGAGGCCCAAGAATTAGGTTTAGGGGTAAGAACGTCATTCCGCTGGATAAGTAAGTGATCGGGCCGAGAAGTGGGCTTCAAGGCAAGAGCCTAAAGGTGGCGACGCAAAGAGGGAAAGACTTGGGTGTGACCTAATGGTCGGTGGTGAGCTACTAGGAGCTGCCCGGGGTCAAGTCTCATCGGCCAGATGTGTTTTAGACTTATTATTTCCAAATGGCTGGTTCTTGACATGTCTTCACTCTTTGCGCCATATCTTCTAAACGGCTTTATGGATTGCTTCTAGCTTTCCATCCATACCGAAATATCATCATTTCGAATCTGGGAAGACCTTGGCCGGATGCTAAACTTCCGAAGCACTGGAATGATCGTCTTTTGATACTTTTAGCTTCAAAACTCTTAAAACCTTCTTGGCACCTAGAATACGTGTTTCTCCTCTTACTGGCTCTAGAATGGCACCAAATGATCTCTGAAGCATAAGAAAACAATAGCTAAAATGGGCTAAAAAGCCGTGTTATCAACTCCCCTAGACTTAGACTTTGCTTGTCCTCAAGCAAACAAAAGAACAAATCTGGTGGAGAGGTTTGAAAATCGCGGGAACTCTCCTGTTATCAGTGACCATGTCTTGAATATATCCTACAGACCACATTAAACAAAAGTTGCGTTAGAACGGACGCTCAATAGTCTTATGCCTTTCTCGTCCTTGTCCATATGCCTTGATCCTGCAGAACTCTGAATTCATGTCAATCAACTCTTTACATTCTTTAAATGTTTTGGCGTGGACTTTCTCATTAGAAGGTGTCATTCGGGGTAGACGGCGCTTGGTATGAAAGGGGATTTTGGTTTTAAGTGGTGGAGTTAAAGTGTTTAGGGTTACCGTATAGTCTCGAATGCAGGATATGTTGCAAAACAGCAAGAGAGAACGGATCGGTTGAGGTCCACAGTTTCCAAGCACTTCGTCTTTTAAACACCTTCTTCTGCTTTACTTCTTTCTTACTTTCGGTTCCCCCAGACTTAGGTTTTTCCAAGGGGGCTCTCTTTTGTAATTGGCTCATCTCTCCTTTATGTTTCAATGTCTTTCCTTGGAGCTATGCCACTAGACTCTCTTGGTTGTACTATTTCCTTTCCTTCCTTTTTTTATTATTATTTTTATTTATTTTTCTTTTCTTTTCTTTTCCTTTTTTTTTCTCTTTTTTGTTTTTTTATGGAAGGGGAAACAGAACTTCTAAACACTAAGTCTATTGAGCATACCTTTTGAATTGGTTCCAAGGAAAAATAAACTCTTGGGCCGTTTGTTGCAATCCCTTCTTTTACTTCCTTCTTCCGTCTTTGTGGCGAGAAACTATGTTGTTCTTTTCTCTCCGACGTTTATGCACATATCTACTAAATGAAAAAGGAAAACAGAATGCATGAGGCTTGAAAAGAGGATAGGGTTTAAGGGTAGGAACCACTAAAAGTGAGTGGCCATTCAGGATCAGCAGAGAGTGGTAAAAAGGGAAAAGAAGTCCTAAATGTATATGCTCGTTTCCTCGATCTAACACCTCTTCATGAGAAAGAATTAAGTTCAGGTTAATCGTCCAATATAGGGTAGAGTTGACGTCGGAACCAACAGAAATTTCCGCGGGGTTAAGCTTCCGGGGGACGGTCCGGGCGTAGTGTTCAAGGTTGCCTGTTCCTTGCGACCATGTAAGTGTTCCTCAAGAAACAATTCTCAACACATAATGGTCAATAATCATCATATAACAAGGTCTTGGTTCTCTACTGGTTTTGACTCAAAAAAACATTACTCGATAAATAAGAAAAACTTTTTGCTTTATTACAAAATATCGGTGTAAAAAATGGAAAAATGTTTCAAGTCAACAAAATAGATAATAGCATTAGTAGTAACAGATTCATTAACCCCCAGACTTACTTCACACCGTCACTTAAGTGACCCGCGTAAGGACATCGGCCACGAGCAAGAGTACGAATTTTTGAAAGTTGCCCGAATGCATGGCCAATTGACCTTAGGTGCTCAAAACACAATAGACTATCAAAGGGCAAGTTTGGGCAAGAATGGGCTCGAATGGGCAAGTTAAGGCAAGAACAAGCGTGCCGCGGGCAAAGTTTGCCCCGCCGGGCGTTGACCGACAGTTGACCGCACCAAGGACGCGTGGCTTGGCTAACTTGGGGCCCAAGAAAAGTTGCTTGGAGCCGAATTTTAGTTGCTTGGAGTCGAAGTTTGGGCGGCCACGTGTTACTCATCCGCTAGAGCGGCGAGCATGTCATCGCGGGTGGATGACATGTGGATTGGTGACTCGCCCATACTCATGACACGTGGACATATTGACTCGCCATTCCCTTGCCTATATAATCCCAACTCGACCCCAATTGTTTTGTGAAGAGAAATTGAGCGGAAGTGAGAGGCTGCCGAGTTTAAACCGTCCGTTTGATTCAAGTTAAAGTCCTGTAGCCGAAAACTCAGCCCGAATCGTTGGAAGCTTTTCGTTGGTTACTGAGTGAGTTCTGGATAATGGTTTAAGTTTCATAATCATATTCTCATGCATTCTTGATTGATTTCGTGAGTTATACGTGGTGCTTGTGGTAGGAGGCAAAGACCATAAGCGTGCCAAGATCTTGATATGTCTGGCCTTCGTAGTGAACCGTGCTATCGTGGGGTCTTGTAACATTGTTACTTGATCGCCATGAGGTGCGAAGAACTCGGAGAGACGAGGCTAGCTACCGTTGGTGAGTGTGTACACGACGGTGTAGCGTTTGGTATTAATGCTCTCGTTGCATACATTTGTGGTTGTAACGCGGGAGATCACGGGAGTGTGCGTGTTTGTTGTTGGGTTTGAAAGCAGCATATCAGACCAAACTTACTAAAACTGGAGTCTTAATGCATTGCATATTTATGTAGTTGCTTCGGCAAGCTACTGTTCGTTGCCATTATCTGTTGCGTGTTTCATGTTGGGTATTTGGGTTGGGGTAAACTAATGTCTGCTGCAGGGAATCCCGAGCTCACTGAGTAATCTTAGATTACTCATGATTCTACTAGTTTTGTAGAAAACCCGTAGTGGGAAGTAGAGGGCGTGGTGGACAATAGGAAACCCGGAGTAGTTTTGTGCCTTTTGTAAAACAAGTATGTTTCTATTATGTACCGTGCTTTTGGCACTAGGCTGTAACGCCCCCGAATTGCCCTATAGCCGGACTAGCCATGGGCGACCTGGCACTGATACCAACTTGTGAGACCCAGTCCCGGACGTCTCGGCGTCCGGCGACCGTGTACTCAAGTTCGCGCCTCTTCCCGACCGAACCTCTTAATTTTTTGCGATTAACCATAGAATGGCCTTTACGAGGCTAAATTCTATAATCGCTTTCTTATTACACAGCGGAAGTCTTTCTAACCTTGGTTTAATTCTAACCAACTCTTGTACCGGTTTCATCGTCTTTGTCCCTTAGACTTAGATCGATCCTTTACTCGGTCAAGACATGCATATTGTTCGCTAACCATTCTAGGCCTAACAATCGCATATTCCTTTGTCCTATTTTCACGGTCAATTCCCAAACGTCTATCCTAACTAGTAAGCTAGATCGTTACATACCTTGGCCACTATGCAGATTTGATTCCTTAGCCCGTTTGTCGCTTTACTCCATTCGTTCAACGACTCGTATCCGATCGTGAATTGATGAACCAATCTCTATCGTTACTTAGCCATACAACCAACCAACCCCACTGGTCTAAGTACTACGATAGAGATTGGGGATCATACGATTCCCTTGGTTCACGATGGCCGAATCAAGCTCTTGGCTCATTCGTCCATCCGTCCTCCAAACGTACGCCCCTTCGGTTCCATGGTGGATGATTCAGCACTCAGCTTATCGAACCATCCATGTTTCGATCTGGTCGTTTACTACGACCGCCCATGGTTTACTAACTGTTTATCCGTCTGGTCTATGGTGGTCGATAAAGCTTTCGTCTTATCGATCCATCCTTACGATCCGAACGATATTCTTAACACACCCAAGGGTCCGTGGATTCATCTATCAGATCATCGTAGGCTAGACTATGAAATCCTTCTTCCGTCGGCCTTAGGTTTGCTCGCGGGTCCAACGTCCGTTTTGTCCATCGGTTCCCACCGTGGACTTTCCTGTTGGTTATCAGTCGAGTCACCCTTTGGTCTTACCGATCTCTGATCCGTTTCACCATGGCTGAGGAGATAGATACATGAAGGCGGCCGCGATATTGATCCTATATGGTGAATCACGTTCCTTACCCATTCTTGGTGCTTTCTCCCTTTATCGGTGAGATTGCATCCATGGGCGACCCTTGAGTGTGTTCGGATGCACTTATCCTTGTGCTTCCTCGAACACTTTTCTTGATCCATCCCATCCGATGATCGGTCTGTCCGACCCGATCCGTCCGACGATCGGTCTACCAGATTCGATTCGTCTCTAAGACGAACGGTCTACCCTCTCCATCCTCTACACTCCATCGAACCGTTGGACCGGGAGGTAGCATGCGCATCAGTTCGGTCGAGTTATACTCGCCGAGCCGCACCCCCTTTCCGACCAACAACTTCGGGATGTGTTGGGACACTTTTAAGAATGTTTTGTGGTGTATGGATGATGTGTGAGATGCCTTGGGCGTCCTCCCTTATATAGGGGGCGAATAGATGCTTCCCGAAGCATCACATCCGTTCCTTGCACCCTTCCGAAAGGTCACATCCGTTCCTTGCACCCTTCCGAAAGGTCACATCCGTTCCTTGAACCCTTCCGAAAGGTCACATCCGTTCCTTGCATCCTTTGGGCGTTGCAAATGTTCATTGGTACCCGCTCGACTTTACACCTTTTGGCCGAGACACCTCTTCACCCGTGAGCTACCACAGTCCATCAGCTCGAGTGTCAGCTGACCGGACCACCCAGCTGGGTCAGTACTCGATCAGCTCACCGAGCTCAGTCGAGCTGTCGGTCAGCTCACCTAGCTGAGCTAGCTAGTCTTCCAGCTGGTTTAGCTCACCTAGCTTAGCTAGCTAGTTCATCCAGCTTGTCCAGCTCACCTAGCTGGTTCAACTTGAACTTTCTCGTTCTTCCTACTAAGTATTTTGGTCCGTTCCTCGACCATGATCTAGTTTTCTCCTAAAATAAACCGGCCTCTTTATGAAAGCGGGACGCGGTCGTTACAGACCTAGTTACGCTACAGTGAAAATGATCGATCACAACTTAGTAGAGTTTCCAGTTGAATCTGGTTCTTTAACGAAATTATAATCGACCCTCCTCCCACTAGGAACACCACTTTGGCTTGCTAATCTTCATGATATTCTAGTGTTGAGCGACCCGGAGTAGGTCTTATATCATTTAAGAAAACACTTTATGCATAGTATATAGCTTATACTTGGCAAAGAGTTACCCAAAAATATATCATTTTATCGGATCCTTGTTAAAATTTACATAATAATAAGTAATTTTGCAAAAGCAACGTAAAGCATCCTATTTCCGGCATTTCCTAGTGTTCGTCTCCCCGCTATGGTCATCCTACTATGGTTACCTGTAAGACAAGTAGACTCATGAGTAATCTAAGATTACTCAGTGAGCTGGGTCTATGCACAAATAAATCTCTAGGGTTTAATCAACTTAATAGGTAAAGTTATCCATCAGAGATCACAGAGTACGTAATAAACGTATTATCATATACTTATAATAATACCAGAATATGCAGCCAAACTAGACACATGAATGAACCTTGGGCCCAGCATACTACCAACCTTACCAAAAAGGTGCACCACAACATCAACACAAACTCCTGCATACGTGTATATGTGTTCTCCACGCGTATGCTACCACACACACGTACGTGCACACCCACACCACACGTACGTACACAATTGTGAACACCCGAGCTATAGCCACAAAGGCTTATAACCAGATCATCACTTTAATGCATCGTCATGCATTACTCGGCATACGCTCCGAGTCTTGTGCCATCATGTAAGTGACCACTCAGGATCAAGACTTACTATCACAATCACAACACAAAAAGGGAGACAGAAGCTTACTCTAAACATGATGGTATCGGGTAAACCTTGAATACCACTTAGACACAATAACCTCATGCAGTACTATATATAAGTAGTTTACCATGCCCCAAACTAGTATAGACAATCAAGCATCAAATCATGTATCAATATATATTCATAATATAGCAAGGATTTATTCACAACCTCATAGCATATCTCATTTAAGTATAACAATCTAACAAGGTAAGTAAGCCCTCGAATCATATCTCAATTCATCAAGTAAACTTATTTAAGTCCATATTCATTTAATCTAGTCATGTAGCCTTTCAGTCGAGTTTTTAATCAGACAGCCTTTCAGTCTCTCTCTCTTGCTTTCAAAAATGAAACTAGGCGGAGAGAGCTCTATTTCTAATCCGCCCAAGGTCGGCCATGCAGCACCGCCCGCTGCCACATGTCCGGACAGCTGCCGCGCCCATAGGCGACAAGTGTCTCAGACGACAGCGTGGTGATAGGTGGCGACGGGTGTCACTCCACCGCCCCATCAACTTCGGCTCCAAGAATTAGCTGACTTTGGCTCCAAGGTTGGTAACTTGAGGTGTCCTACTCATGTCAGTTTCGCGACCGGCGGGACAAACTTCGATGCAGCACGCCGAACTTTTTCCATCTTTGCCCATTCATAGCCATTCTTGCCCTTTGATGTTTTGGCACCGTTTGGACACACGCGGTCAATTGGCTTTGCATTCGGGCAAAAGTTTCTCATTCGGTCCTTTGGCCGTGCCCGATGCCCTTATGCGGGTCACTACATTCTCCCCTCCTTAATAGAATTTGCCCTCAAATTCTAACCTTCGGTCATTTCCAACTTCCATGAATTCTCCCAACATTTTTACAAGGGCTTTGAATTTCCTTGTTCTAATTATACAATTGCCTGCTCCTCGAACCGAACTTCCTTTCTTTTGCTTATTTCCCTGAAGTATGCCCGATCTAGACTTATCTTGAGCCCAACTAAGTTCAATTTCTTTTCTCTGATTCTTCATTTGGCCGAACGTTGGTGAGGCACTTCCGATGGGGTTTCGAACTCATCTGATGCTTATAGAAGTTATTTCTCACTCATATAATGGTCGGCCACACAAAAGCAAGAAAATACTTAACTTATTATACATTCAAAAGGTTCATACAAGTTATAAGTATCGAATTTTAGTCTTAGTCTTTATATATTATTCAACAAGTTCTAAGCCTTAGCATATTTACAAACAAAATTTCGCTATGACTCAGCCGATTCTATACTTACGCGAAAAGTTAACTATATTCTTCCTAGATGATCTTACGGACCATCTGTCAAGGGTTCCTACACTTAGGACACTCACACCTTACCCATAAAAATGAGGGCATCCCTTCATTCAAACACTTCTCCTCCTCCGCCGTAGTCATTAATGGCCCGATTCCTCTCGAAGATCCTTCGCCCGCATTTGGCACAACATCAGGCAGTACATGGACACATGCCCCAGTCCTCCGCAACAATAGCACTTGGTATAGTTATCCATATAGGACATAGTCGGTGGTGGATACAAGCACTCTTCGGTCAGATGATCGGTATGACCACATATTTTGCACGGACGCTTAGCTGGTGTGGCCAACTTCTCCCCAATTGACTTCCTCGCTGCTGCTCGTATTATGTGTTTAACCTTGGAGTTAATCCCATATACGATCCCAAGTGGATGCAGGTTTATTTGAACGATCCGCTGGTCCTAAGCCTTCTCTGATCCCATTTCCAATTCTGCCGCTCTCTTTCCCTTCTGCCTCTCATCTTCTCCCTCCTTATCAACCATCTTTCCTTTGGACCTTTCTTCATCAAGTCTTAAACGATTCATCAAAGACTTCTGATTCAGTTCCTTTTCAAGTAGCATCGGATCCCACCTCCCATTTCCTTCATCATCACTCGGTTCATTCCCTTTAAACATTTCATCCTCCCAGCATGAATCCGCCTCGCTAGGGTTCAATATTATCAAGATAGCTTTCAAACTGTCCAAGGAGATGTTGATCACACTCGGACTCTTAGGTTCTGGCGTTAAGGATTCAAATGAGTCCGACTAGGAATCACCCCCATCGTTCCCATTTTCTCCTCCTTCTTCCCCATTCGGACCATAGTCTTGAGCACACTCGACAATTAACTGATCAATTGCGTTGTAATGACCCTCACCTTGAGTATGACTTTGCCCGTGATGCGCCCGCAGTTTGCCCCAGTATGCCCCAGTTCGCCCGTAGTGTGCCCGCAGTGTGCCCGTAGTATGCCCGTGGTACGCCTGCAGTGTGCCCGCAGTAGGCAGTGTGAGCGACCCGCGCTGGCCTAAGTTTGGCCGAGATGGGCGTGTGCTGGACCATGGACCATGTCATCGACCTGCTTAAGGCTGCGAGCAGGTGGGTAAGCTGCTTGGTGTTTTGTGGCTGAGAATCGACCATGTCGATCTGCCAAAATTCTGTGGCTGCGGAGCGGCCACCGAGCAGGATCCGGTTGGACGACAGGTGGGTGATGACTCAGGGCCGGTTGTCGCCCCTTGAGTAGCCCATGGACGGCTGTCGACTAGCGGGATGTGCTGAGTGTCTTGGGTGGTGACTCAGCGCCATGTGTCGCCGGGCAGGATGCGATTAGTGGCGAGACTCCGGTGACTCACGGCTGGGTGTCGCTCCCACAGCGTGTCCAGTCCGTGGGTCGCCTATCGAGCGTGGCTTGGTGGTGACGGCCGTAACAAGTCTCCCCAAGCACCTTAGCTAACCAACTTCCCCGAAAACCTATAAATAGCCCTCATTCCTGATCCTTAGAACTTACACCTCGAATAAAAACCCACTATAAGTACCTTCGGCCACTAGTAAACCAGAGGAGAACCCGCGAAAAGACCCAATTTGGAAGTCGGTAAGTTTTCCGACCTTAGTTGCTTTTAGTAACCGCAGATTAGTACTTAATAGAGTTAGGTTGTGGATTGCTAGATAACCGAGTAAGAGAAGGAACCAATGGATTCGAGGGGGTAGGTATGGCCGTTTCCCGAGGATGCGTGGATCACCAGTAAGTCTCGGACATGTGAAGTAGCACATGTTTAGGTGTTTAATTTTATTTACTTATAATTGCCTAGGAGGTTAGTAAATCATACTAAGTGATAATTATTGTGTGATGCATTGTCTTTTGTTGTGATTGCATAATGTTAAAGTGTAGTATAAACGTTGTGCTACCCAAGTTCTGACAACATTGTCGATTGAGTCTTGCTTGTTGATTGTAAATTGCTTGGTATAGTTAGGTGTTCCGATAGCGGTATAGGTGAAACCCTAGAGATCCCGGTCTAATTGAGTAATACTAGGTTACTCATGATGCTACCTTTTTGTTTACACGAAACCTTAGCGGGGAATCTATAAACGGCGCGATGATCATTAGGCCAACCAGCTTAGATTTTACAGCTCTTGCAAATACTGATAATGTTTATTATATATGATTTCCTATGAAAATTAATAAGGATCCGCCCTATATACGAGTTTTGGTAACGTTTTATTCGTATATATATAATGTAATGATTTAACCCTTTTTATAATGGAATTGATGGTTGAATCGATAATATTATTAGTCTAGTCCAAGACTAACACAACTCGTGTTCTCGGAACGGGTTGAAAAGCCTTAGGCCACGAACACGACGAAAAGTTTCTCACGGTTGGTCGACTATGTGAACGGTCGTGTTCCGGACACCTGGTTGACTAACTACAAGGGTCTAACGTGATGCTTCCGAATTTGTCCTTAGTTTTAGGACGGTTCGGGGGTGTTACACGCGTGTGATATGGTTCAAATTACCTAGAACTACTCTCTCAAATAAGAGATCAATTGCAGTATTTTAGGATCGAATTCTCAAAGTTCTTTTGTTCAAACAATGAGTTAAATGTCAAGATTAAGCTAGCAGGGTATGAGTGAAATAGTAAGTAAACAAAGTAAAAAGACAGCAGATTGATTGGGTTGTAAACGATTAGGAAAAGAGCTAGGAACATGGTATCCTCAGGAAACTATTAGTTAGTAGATTTAATAAAAGCTAGGTTGTTATCGAACCATTCTTAAACTCAAACTCTAATTATGGAATAACCGGGGGGCGTGCCGCGAAACTCCCTATATCTATAGCCAATAATAACCGGAGAAGCCGAGAAACTATCAACCTAAATATGCATTCTTAACGAGTTCAATTTTTCATCTTAGTAAATAGGCCGATTCTTATTACACACCTATAAACCAGACTCATCAAATAATAGATCCAACTATAGATACCTATGGCGGGCATATCTATTGTCTAGATTCAAGATCTAGTTAATTACTCTAGATCTAGCATTAAGCATAATTAAAGATGAAGAATTCTACAGATAACCTAGCAAAGGGGGCAATCTACTAAACCATATGAATCCCTAATGAGAAACCATATTCCTAACAAGCAGACTATTCAGACATATTGAATGAAACAAACAACATAATTGAGATAGAAAGCATAAACACAGTAAACAGAGAAGGGGAAAGAAAGGATCTCTTCACTGTATTAAAAACTAGAATGAATCTCTCAAGAACAATGGATGAATAGCTTATGTCTCTCACAATAGGGTTTTGCAAAGAACTTGATAAAAGACTTTATTTACGAAACTTAGGTCTAAAACAATATATATAGACCCTAAAAACGTCCAGGGACTACTAATGCAAATAGGGAAGTCTTTTGGGGCAAATTTGATCTTTTATAAACTCAAAAGCGTCTAGGGTTTTTGCTGGGCCAAAATTGGTGTCGATCGACACCAAGAATGTGTCGATCGACACTCCTCGCTGATTTCTGAACCAAAATCGTCCTTAGCTTCCTTTTCCTTAGCTTTTGCTCCAAAATGTCTCCTTATCTCCATTGTTGTCCCATTGAATTGAATACCTGAAAAGACACTAAAAATACTCGAGAAATAACTTAAAGACTCAAAATCCTATACGTAAAACATAGATAAAATTGGTGAAAATCGGGTTATATCAACTCCCCCAGACTTAGCTTTTGCTTGCCCTCAAGCAAAACACAAAAGCCGAACCCGTGGAAGAGGTTTTGAAAACAAAGGAACTCCCAACATTCTCTAGCCTATTACCATGATCATTCAAACTAAGTCCATATGCCTAACAAGTCTAATCAAATCCTAACCAACATGTACTTCTCTGCAAGCTTACACAACATTCTAGATTCCATACCTAAGTTCCACAACTATATCCACCAGGCTTTCATCGCTGGGTCTCATCAAACAAGCCACCATTCAAGATCCTTCTAGACTCATTCATGTACTATACCATGATAAATTAACCATTCTTTATATATTTTTTTCTTTTTCAGTGTTCTTTCTCTCCCCCTGACTTATTCTTTTTTGAGAGTAAACAAAGGGGAACTCGCATACTAGATCGACACCCTCGGCATTTTCCAACCTTTGTAATTGATTATTCCAAAAAATGTATAATAATGGGGTCATAGGAAACATTCCTACCCCTATACACTATCCGAAAGTCGTCTCAATCTCTCATTATATATATTTTTTTCATTTTATAAGGGGAGAGGAACATATTCTTTTTATCACATTGGTCTCAATATCAGGTATGAACGAGGAATCAAGATCTATGAATACTAACCGTTTGAAGAGGTAAAAGGAAGAGTAGTGAGATTAGCTCCAGCCTTAGTGGTTGAGTTGGAAACTAGGATATCCTCTAGTCTGTTGGTTTGCCATCTAGATTTTCCAATAGTCGGATTGGCTCGAACCTGCAGCACTCATAAATCAGGCAATAAACAAGAGAAATATAGATCATGATTCCTAACTAAACTAAAGAAAACGTTTTTTTTTTTTTTTGGGAAGGGAAATAAAAGAAGTAACCAAATGAACTGCAAAACGAAAAATAATAAGAAACAAAAATAAAAGCATCAATAGTAAGAACCTCCCCCAGACTTAGACGACACAGTCCCCAGTGGCATTCAAATCCAGAGAAAGCGGGAAAAATAAATCAAAAATAAAAGAAAATAAAAGAAAGGGAAAAGAAAAATCAAACCAGTGGGTTGCCTCCCACTAAGCGCTTGTTTTGAGTCAATAGCTTGACTTGGCGGAGTTCAGGATGTGGGTGGAGTGGTGGAGGATTGCATCTGCCGCCTCGCCTTCCAAGGTGGTGTGTAAACGGATCTGGTTGTAGCAGCTTCTGGTGTCGATCGACACTCAGTGGTGTGTTAATCGACACTCTTCTCGTCACCTGCAAGAACAATAAGAGAAACAAGCTTTCGAGGAACTCTAGGCTTGTTATCTAGTGAAGCAGTCTTCGAATAATCTAAAGAATTAATCAAAGATAAAACAGGAGAAGAGAAAGATGAGAACTTATCACATAGGTCCTCAATTGGTGTGGGCTGAAGAGAATGTGCAGAATCCTCTGTCTGTGAAACCCGAGGGTGTCGATCGACAGGGGTAGTGGTGTCGATCGACACCGTTCCTCTACAACTCTCATTGGCGAGCTGAACGGGTTTGGAGCGTTGTGTGTGGCTCTGTGGTGGGATTCTGATCAATCTAGGGAGGTGTGTCTGTGCTGGAGGCAATGCAACTGATAGGCTTAGTAAGCTCTGAACCATCCATGCCAAACTCCATCTCTGAATTACAAACCTTGAGAGAGATTCTCCCTCTCTTCACATCAAACCTAGTACCAGCTGTAACTAAGGATGCTCTTCCAAGGATAAGGGGATCCTTGGGTTCCTTCTCATAGTCCAGGACCACGAAATCAGCAGGGATTATGGAGTTACCAACCTTAACATGAACATCTTCAAGGATTCCTTCAGGGCTTCGCTTGGAACGATCCGCGAAGAGATGAGTGATGCTAGTAGGCCTGTAGTGAGTCATGCCTAGTCTCTCAGCAACAGACTTGGGCATGAGGTTGATGCTTGATCCTAGATCACACAAAGAGCAGCTGAATCTGCTTGTGGAGATAGAGCAATCAAGAACAAAGCTACCTGGATCTGGAATCTTCTCAATTGTCTAACCAGGAGTAATGGTGCGGATGTACTCAGCTATGTCTACTCTCTATGCCTTCTCCTTCTTGGCCTTAGGCAGCATGATTGCACTGATATCTCTGGTAAGCAGCTTAGCTTCATCTGAACTAATTCCAATGTCAACAAGTCGCTTGACATACCTGTTGAGTGAGGCGGAAGATGTCTCTGAAACATCCTTAGGAAGAGTATGGAGGATCTTCTCCATTATGGCTGTGCACTTGGCAGCATGAAGCTTCTGCTTAGAACAACGCCTCCTCGGATAAGGGATAGGAGGAGTGTAGACAAACTCGGGATGCATAGGTATTTGCACCTCACAGGGTGGAGTCCGGATCCAGTGTCGATCGACAGTAGAGGGGTATCGATCGACACCGTCGTATTGAGTCGTCTCTGAGAAAAGGGTCCCGTATGGTGTCGATCGACACCATCTCTGCAACTGCGAGCTCCAACTCGTCTTCAATGTCCAATTCCTCACACACATCTTCTCCTTCTCTGATCAAGATGGCATTGCAGCTCTTCTTTGGGTTAGCATCAGGGTAACCAGGAAGAAAACCCTCTTGTCTCTTGATAGATTGTGCAGTTTGAGCTACATGTACATCTAGCTTCTTCAAGTGAGAACTTAGATTGTCGATCTTCCCATTAAGATCTATGTAGACATCATCAAACTTGCCATTAAATTCCACAACAAGCTTTGTTTGGCTCTCCAGAATCTGCTCAAGCATCGATTCCACTCTTGTCTCTGATGAGGGTGGGGGGGGGGGGCTTGGTAAGTTGAATTACCATAGTTCCTGAAAGGCCCCGATCCAGACTGCCTAAAGTCCGGACGAGTTCTCTCGACCCAAGCCACTAAGTGACTCGGCCCTAACCGTTTATGAGGTTCTTTCCTAGTCTAATCCGTTCCATATGATTCCGTGATTCAATATATGAGACGAATAGAGTAAACAACCAATCGGATACTTTATTGATTAAGCAAAGGATTCGATACAACCTATGAGTTTGCATATAAGCTATTACAAGTCATATAATCGATCCCTAGACTATCCGAACTATCACCACCCATCAGCCCGGCCTTGAGTCTCTCGCGCTTAAGCCAAGTCCTTCCCACGATCACCATTTGTTCCTGAAAGTCATAGAGCCATAAGTAATCTCATTTACTTAATCATATGCAAGTCCATGCAATGCTCTATATGCCATACACTACTCGGATACGTGGAGAGAATTCAGAGAGGGGAAGATCGCGCATCAGTCCGGCCGATTCTCGGCAGGTCAGTTAAGACCCGCCGGTCCTCCGCCGAGCCGCGTCCCTGCCTCAGCCGATCCCTACCTGGACCGAGTCTTGTGTAGGATGCACATGACCCGGATACTACCCAGCCCTCTAGTCGATCCTTTCAAGGATCCGACTACTAACTCACATCCTAGAACCCTTAGACTCAAAGTCTAGGATCCCTTACCTTCCTTCTCGAGGTTAGGTCGATCCGACCCTCCTTCTTTATTGCCGGCCACAGCCCGGCTACCGAATCCTAAGACTATTTATTCTCCCAAGAGGGAGAGAGTTTTAATGGTGAGTTTCTTGTGTTTTCGGTGTGTTGTGGTGAGTGGATGCTTCCCGAATCAACACATCCGTTCCTTGCACCTTTCCAAAGAGTTGCACCTTTCCGAAGAGTTGCGCCTTTCCGAAGAGTTGTATCTCTTCGCCCATAACCACCCAGCTAGTCCGTTACTCGTCCAGTTACCTCGAGCTCGTCCGTCACTCGTCCAGCTACCTCGAGCTCGTCCGTCACTCGTCCAGCTACCTCGAGCTCAACCGTCACTCGTCCAACTGCCCGAGCTGGACTGTCACTCGACCTGAGTAACCGTCACTCCTTCCAGCTGAGCTTGAGCTTTGGGCGAGCTGACCCAACTGATTTCTTTACGATCCTAGCTTAGCCTGCATGATTTCTCCTTTGTCCGAGCTTATGGCCAGCTCCTTCTCACTTGTCTGAGACTACACCTTCTTCTCTCGGACCAAGTCCTAGCCAACGATCCTATTGAGGATCGCGGGCGTTACAAGTCTCCCCCCCCTTGAATTGGATTTGTCCTCGAATCCGCATCAAGTTGATCTTTACCCATCTCCTTGAATCACTCCGGAAAATTGGCCTTCATCTTATTCTCGGTTTTCCAAGTGTATTCTTCACGGCCTCCACAATTCCACAAGACTTTTAACAAATCCCTTGATTTTCCCCGAGTCCCTTTCGTCATCCGGTCCATGATCCGTACCGGCCATGCTTCCACCGTCATGTTCTCCTTTAACCCGGGAGGTATATCTTCCACGCTTTCTTCTTGATCACTTAAACACTTCCGTAATTGTGACACATGGAAGACGTTGTGAAACGCATTTAGTTTTGGAGGAAGGTCAAGTTTGTATGCCACCGCCCCTACTCGTTCGATCGCCTTGTACGGGCCAACATACCTTGGGCTTAACTTTTTCCTTGAGGTGAATCGCCCTGCCCCTTTGTAGGTCATCGCCTTTAAGTACACCAAATCTCCTACTTGGAATTCCAATTCCTTTCGATGTTTGTTGGCGTAGCTTTTCTGTCGATCTTGGGCTTCCTTTAACTTGATTTTTAAGAACTTCATTCTCTCCGTGGTTTCATCCACGATCGTAGGTCCAAACAACCGACGTTCGCCCACAGGCGTCTAACACAACGGTGTTCTACAAGCTCGACCATACAACGCCACATAGGGAGACATACCAATACTAGCTTGAAAACTATTATTGTATGCAAACTCTACTAACCTTAGAAATTTCTCCCAGTTTCCTCCCCAATCCAAGACGCATGCCCTCAACATGTCCTCAAGGGTTTGAATCGTTCGTTTGGACTGTCCGTCTGTCTGTGGGTGGTAGGCAGTACTTAGGTTCGCTCGAGTTCCTAAGGCCTTTTGGAAAGCCTTCCAAAACTTTGACGTGAACCTTGAGTCTCGGTCTGACACTATACTAACCGGAATCCCATGTAACCGCACGATCTCGTCTATATACTTCTCGGCAATGATTTCCGCTCCATCCTTATCCAAGATCGCCATGAAGTGCGCAGACTTAGTCAATCGGTCTACCACAACCCATACCGCATTGTGTTTGGATTTGATCCCCGTTGGCAGTCCAGTGACGAAGTCCATCGTTATGTGGTCCCACTTCCATTCCGGTATAGGTAGGTTTTGTAACAACCCACTTGGTACTTGATGCTCCGCCTTGACCATTTGACAAGTCGGGCACTTGGCCACCCATCTGGCCACGTCTTTCTTCATTCCTACCCAATGGTAGTACCTTTTAAGGTCGCGGTACATCTTGTTCGACCCAGGATGGATTGAGAACTTCGATTGATGCGCCTCTCTTAGGATCTCCTCCTTTAATGCCCTATCGTTCGGCACACATACTCGATCGTTCACCACGATTGTACCATTGTTCGAGGTTTGGTACTCGGTCTTGTTGTTTAGTGCCCATCCTTTTATCTCCTCGTCCCGTTCCTGAGCCAGCCGGATCCTACTAAGCAAGTCGGCCTGACCGTCCCGTTCCGCCTCAACTTCCGAGCGCCTCCTACTCAGGGCGTCGGTGACTTGGTTGGCATTGCACGGATGGTACGCTATATCCAAGTCGTAATCCGCCACAAGTTCCATCCACCTTCTTTGCCTTAGATTCAACTCCGGCTGAGTGAATATGTACTTTAGGATTTTGTGGTCAGTATAGATTTGAACTTTAGCACCATACAAGTATGATCGCCAAATCTTCAAGGCAAATACTACCGCGGCCATTTCCAAATCATGCGTAGGGTAATTCTTCTCATGTTTTCGCAATTGCCTTGATGCGTATGCGATAACACTCCCCTTTTGCATCAGTACGCATCCTAGTCCCACTATGGATGCGTCCGTATAAACCGTATAGGGCTCACCTTCCTCCGGTAAGACCAATACCGGTGCATTAGTCAACATGGCCTTTAACTCCAGGAAGCTTTTCTCGCACTCATCCGACCAGTTGAATGCGGGGTCTTTTCCGGTCAGTCGAGTCAAGGGTTGGGCCATGCTCGCAAAACTCATTACGAACCTTCGGTAATACCCCGCTAGTCCGAGAAAACTCCTAATCTCGGTGGCATTCCGTGGTCGTGGCCACTCCTTTATTGACCGTATTTTCTCCGGATCAACCGATACTCCTTGGTCCGAGATAACATGACCAAGAAAACCAACGCTCCTTTGCCAAAATGAGCATTTACTTAACTTCCCAAATAGCTCATGTTCCCTTAGCCGTTCCAGCACCGCCCTTAGATGTTCTTGGTGAGCTTCCCAAGATTTCGAGTAAACAAGGATATCGTCAATGAAGATGATAACAAACTCGTCTAAGAAATCCCGGAATACCCCATTCATCATTTTCATGAAGGCTGCTGGTGCATTGGTCAATCCGAATGGCATGACCACAAACTCAAAGTGGTCGTACCTTGTCCGGAAAGCCGTTTTCCTCACGTCCGTTGGCGCTATGGGAATTTGGTGATATCTTGAGGCCAAGTCGATTTTTGAAAACCACTGTGCACCTCCAAGTTGATCCATCAACTCATCTATCCGGGGTAAAGGATATTTGTTTTTCACAGTAACTTTATTCAATCCCCAATAGTCGATGCATAGCCTAAAGCTACCATCTTTCTTTTTCACAAACAGAACCGGCGCACCCCATGGTGAGCTACTCGGCCTGATGAATCCTTTATCCAACAACTCCTCCAACTGTTTCTTTAGCTCCGCCATTTCCGCTGGTGCCATCCGGTACGGAGCTTTAGATATGGGGGTTGTCCCGGGCTCGAGTTCTATCGTGAACGGGTCTGACCGGTCCGGTGGTACACCACTAACAGCCGCAAACACGTCCGAGAACTCGTTGACGATCGGAATGTCTTTCAACTCCGCACTCGCCCCCACTTCCTTGGTTGTGATCGTGGCTAAATATGCCTCACAACCTTTCCCGAGCATCCTTTCAGCCTGGATTGTCGAGATTACCAAGCTTCCCGAGGTTGTTCTTATTCCTTGGAATTTTAACATACCCTCGTCCCTCTCGAATTGTATCCGTCCTCGGTGACAATCTATGTGAGCCTTGTACTTCCCCAACCAGTCCATCCCTAAGATAACATCATGTTTCTTTAGTGGGACAATGATTAGGTCCGCGGGCATATTGACACCGTTCACTACAACCGAGATGCCCCGAACAAGTCCGGTCGGATACATTGCCTGTCCGCCGGCCGCTCGTACCATTCCATAATCGGTGTTTGGTTCTTTCCTGAACCCACCTGTTTCAACCAATTCTGGACTAACAAAACAATGTGTAGCCCCAGAATCAAATAGAGTGTGCGTTACTACGTCACCACCTCTCAAGGTCCCTACACATTCCCTTAGAATGCTGAGTACCTCCCCTTTCCCATATGTATGATGCAATGCAAATGCAGTTATTGAAATAATGAATAGGGAGTTGTGAGAACGTACCAGTGATCGCCCTGAAGTTTCCGGCATCGTTAGCTTCCTCCGACAACTCATAAACTCGCGGTGCCACGGCTTGCCGCTTTGGGGGAGGCGGCAGTCCATTTCCCCCGCGATTGTCCCTTTGTCCGGCCTGCTTCTCCGCAGTCAACTTAGGGCACTCTCGCTTTAGATGTCCAGTCTTTCCGCAATAGAAACAAGTCCTTGTCTCTTCACCGAGAACCTTGGACTGTCCTGGTTCCATTCTCGGGCAACTTTGGATCGCATGGTCCTTGCTTCCACACCGGCCACATGCACCTATGGCCTTCCAGCAAGTTCCGCTGTGGCTCTTACCACAGGTCACGCATTCCCCGGTCTTAGCATCGGACTTGGTGTTATCCACCTTGTTAAATTTCCTTTTCTTATCCGCGGGTTTGGTGGATTGATTGTTCCGGATCGGTGCTTTCTCCCGGTTCAAGTACCTCTCCTCCTCGATCCCTTCCTCAATCATTGCTGCCCTTTCAACCAATTCGGAAACCGAGTTGAATGTCCGGACCAAACAATGGTTGCGGATCTCTATCCTTAGTCCACGGATAAATCGACGCACTTGAGCTTGTTTCTCCTCAAGTTCACGTCCCACATAACGCCTTAGGCGGTTAAATTCCTCATCATATTCACGCACCGTGCGGTTCCCTTGAACTAGGTCGAGGTACGCACATTCAAGCCTATCCCAAGCCTCCGATGGAAAGTACTTCTTGTTAAACTCGTGTTTGAAATCCGCAAAGGACCGGACCTCGTCCCCTCTGCGTTTCTCGACGGTTAACCACCAGTTATGGGCGTCTCCTTCAAGGAAGTGGACCACAATGTCCCTTTGGTAATCCTCAAGGCAGCGGGTAGACTTGAAGTTCCTCTTGAGTCTACTCCTCCACTCATCGGCTACAATCGGGTCCGTACTGCCCATGAAGTGTCTCGTGCCCAGCCTTGAGATATGTTCGAGAACAACTATCGCGAGATTCTCAAGCCGACAAGGGGTGATACCCCTTAACCCAACACCTAGTCCTAGAACCAAGCATGCTCTGATACCAACTTGAAAGGCCCCAATCCAGACTGCCTAAAGTCCGGACGAGTTCTCTCGACCCAAGCCACTAAGTGACTCGGCCCTAACCGTTTATGAGGTTCTTTCCTAGTCTAATCCGTTCCATATGATTCCGTGATTCAATATATGACGCGAATAGAGTAAACAACCAATCAAATACTTTATTGATTAAGCAAAGGATTCGATACAACCTATGAGTTTGCATATAAGCTATTACAAGTAATATAATCGATCCCTAGACTATCCGAACTATCACCACCCATCATCCTGGCCTTGAGTCTCTCGCGCTTAAGCCAAGTCCTTCCCACGATCACCATTCGTTCCTGAAAGTCATAGAGCCATAAGTAATCTCATTTACTTAATCATATGCAAGTCCATGCAATGCTCTATATGCCATACACTACTCGGATCCGTGGAGAGAATTCAGAGAGGGGAAGATCGCGCATCAGTCTGGCCGATTCTCGGCAGGTCAGTTAAGACCCGCCGGTCCTCCGCCGAGCCGCGTCCCGGCTCAGCCGATCCCTACCCGGACCGAGTCTTGTGTAGGATGCACATGACCCGGAAACTACCCAGCCCTCTAGTCGATCCTTTCAAGGATCCGGCTACTAACTCACATCCTAGAACCCTTAGACTCAAAGTCTAGGATCCCTTACCTTCCTTCTCGAGGTTAGGTCGATCCGACCCTCCTTCTTTATTGTCGGCCACAGCCCGGCTACCGAATCCTAAGACTATTTATTCTCCCAAGAGGGAGAGAGTTTTAATGGTGAGTTTCTTGTGTTTTCGGTGTGTTGTGGTGAGTGGATGCTTCCCGAATCAACACATCCGTTCCTTGCACCTTTCCAAAGAGTTGCACCTTTCCGAAGAGTTGCGCCTTTCCGAAGAGTTGTATCTCTTCGCCCATAACCGCCCAGCTAGTCCGTCACTCGTCCAGTTACCTCGAGCTCGTCCATCACTCGTCCAGCTACCTCGAGCTCGTCCGTCACTCGTCCAGCTACCTCGAGCTCAACCGTCACTCGTCCAGCTGCCCGAGCTGGACTGTCACTCGACCTGAGTAACCGTCACTCCTTCCAGCTGAGCTTGAGCTTTGGGCGAGCTGACCCAACTGATTTCTTTACGATCCTAGCTTAGCCTGCATGATTTCTCCTTTGTCCGAGCTTATGGCCAGCTCCTTCTCACTTGTCCGAGACTCCACCTTCTTCTCTCGGACCAAGTCCTAGCCAGCGATCCTATTGAGGATCGCGGGCGTTAAAGTTCCTCTAAAAGCTGCTTTGAGGAAAAGTCTTCTAGAAAGCAGGCTTTGGAGTGTAGTTGGAGGAAACCTGGTTCCCTGTAAACCTGTTGCCACTGAAGTTGCCATGTGGCTGCCCAAACTTCCTGTATCCCTCACCATCTATGTAGAAGACTCATTCCTCTGACTCATGGTCAGGCTCAATAGTTTCTTCCTCAGCAGCAAATTAGACATGCTTCTTCCATGTGAGCAAGTATGAACTGAATCCAGCTTAGCATTCACCTCTGCGATCTGATTTCCTGAAATAGCTCTAGCAATCTTCTTCCTCTCAAAATCAGCATTCTTGGTGCTGTTGCTGCAAGCAAGGTTCTCTATCAGGGCTGTAGCATTAGCTGGGTAACGTGTGTTGAAGTTACCATTGCTTGCTGCATCTAAAGCCATCTGGTATCTCCAATCAACTCCTCTGAAAAAGGTACCTAGAAGTTGTACCTCACTGAAACCATTATGTGGACAATCTCGTTGGTATTCCTTGAAACGAACCCAAGCAGCCTTGAAAGCTTCAGCTGGACCTTGTGTGAAGGTAGACAGCTTGTTTCTCAACTCCTCAGACTTAGCATCATCGTAGAAATTGTTCAAGAAGGCTATCTTGATGCTTCTCCAAGTCTTGAGGGACCCTGCTTTAAGTTGCTTCAGCCAAGAAGCTGCTTCCCCAGCAAGTGAATAAGGGAAGAGCTTGCACAGAAGGTAGTCCTCTGAGACTCCATTAGCCTGGATGCTCAGAACAAGGTCCTCAAATCTCTCGATATGATCCATTGGCTGCTCATGAGATAAGCCATGGAAAGGACGCTGGCCAACTAAAGCAAAGTAGCCAGGCTTCAGCTCATAATCGTTCCTCTAGAATGGTGGGGGTACAATCGCTGATCAATTAGCATAGAACAGGTATGACCTGTTGAAATCCCCAAGAGTACGACGTGGTTCCGCAGCTGAAGGAATAGGTGCAGGAATCTGGTGTTGGTGTCGATCGACACCTCTGTTGTGTCATTCGACACCGACTGCATCGGCGTGCTGCTCCCGATGGTGTCGATCGACACCCAGTTGGTGTCGCTCGACACCGTGCCCTTCTCCATCTCAAGCAGCTAACTGCGCATTGAGGCGCGCTTGATCCTCATTGGCGTCCTCAGGTAGGATGAGTCCATGATCATCCAATCTCTGACCAGCCTCATTGTAGGCTCACCCATCCTCATCTCTCAAAACTCCTTCTGCAGCTCTGATGACCCTGTCAGCCATTGCTAATTTCTGAGTTTTTCGGTTGGTGCGTTCAAGTTTTCCCAAGTCCAGAACAGACAAGTTGATATGCTCCTTCTGTTTTGTGCTCCTTGTTTGCCTAGGCATACACCTGAAACACAGAAAAGAAGAAAACAAGAAACGCGTGAGTAACAAAATAGAAGTAAAAACTAGACAAATTCACTAAACAAAACTCAATGATGATTCCCAAGAACTCCAACAACGGCGCCAAGTTTGATATGGTTCAAATTACGTAGAACTACTCTCTCAAATAAGAGATCATTTGCAGTATTTTAGGATCGAATTCACGGAGTTCTTTTGTTCAAACAATGAGTTAAATGTTGAGATTAAGCTAGGAGGGTATGAGTGAAATAGTAAGTAAACAAAGTAAAAAGACAGCAGATTGATTGGGTTGTAAACGATTAGGAAAAGAGCTAGGAACAGGGTATTCTCAGGAAACGATTGGTTAGTAGATCTAATAAAAGCTAGGTTGTTATCGAACCATTCTTAAACTCAAACTCTAATTATGGAATAACCAGTGGGCGTGCCGCGAAACTCCCTATATCTAGAGCCAATAATAACCGGAGAAGCCGAGAAACTATCAACCTAAATATGCATTCTTAACGAGTTCAATTGTTCATCTTAGTAAATAGGCCGATTCTTATTACACACCTATAAACCAGACTCATCAAATAATAGATCCATATACAGATACCTATGGCGGGCATATCTATTGTCTGTATTCAAGATCTAGTTAATTACTCTAGATCAAGCATTAAGCATAATCAAAGATGAAGAATTACAGATAACCTAGCAAAGGGGGCAATCTACTAAACCATATGAATCCCTAATGAGAAACCCTATTCCTAACAAGCAGACTACTCATACATATTGAATGAAACAAACGACATAATTGAGATAGAAAGCATAAACACAATAAATAGAGAAGGGGAAAAAAAGGATCTCTTCATTGTATTAAAAACTAGAATCTCTCAAGAACAATGGATGAATAGCTTATGTCTCTCACAATAGGGTTTTGCAAAGAACTTGATAAAAGACTTTATTTACAAAACTTAGGTCTAAAAACAATATATATAGACCCTAAAAACGTCCAGGGACTAATAATGCACATAGGGAAGTCTTCTGGGCAAATTTGAGCTTCTGTAAACTCGAAAGCGTCTAGGGTTTTTGCTGGGCCGAAACTGGTGTCGATCGACACAAAGAGTGATTCGATCGACACTCCTCGCTGATTTCTGAACCAAAATCGTCCTTAGCTTCCTTTTCCTTAGCTTTTGCTCCAAAATGTCTCCTTATCTCCATTGTTGTCCCATTACATAGAATACTTAAAAAGAGACTAAAAAGACTCGAGAAATAACATAAAGACTCAAAATCTTATACCTAAAACATAGATAAAATCGGTGAAAATCGGGTTATTGATAGCATGTTGTTAAGACTATCGTTCGCTTGTTCTTCGGTCGCATTCTCGGTTGGTACCAGAAATAAATTGCCATCATCGGTGATCATCCACTCAACATGGTTCGCTTCTTCACTAGATAACGGGTCATGATGATCATCATCATTCTCCGAACATTCAGACGGATCAGATTCAATTGACATATCGGACTTAGTAGATTTACTATCTTCGGCCATAATTTGATCATTCATGGCCACAGACAAACTGTCATCGTCCGTACTGCTCGGCGGAGCAAAGTTTTCGGGGTTGGGCACATTAAGACCGTGCAACGAACTGACTGTGTTGCTTCCTTTGCTAGACAACATCTGCAAAACGAGGTAAACCTATCCCCCACTTAGCCATCTAAAAGACGAACAACCGGAATCTAATGTTGCATTCTGCGACTTAAATTTACTCGATAAAATCATCGAAAACCCAAGTGTCCACGAGCATCGCATAACCATGCTCTGATAACAAAAATTGTAACGCCCCCGAATTGCCCTATGGCTAGACAAGCCACGGGTGACACAGTTACGCTACAGTGAAGTTGATCGATCACAACTTAGTAGAGGTTCCAGATGAATCCGGTTCTTTAACCAAATTATAATCGACCTTCCACCCACTAGGAACACCACTTAGGCTTGCCAACCCTCGTGATATTATAGTGTTGAGCGACCCGGACTAGGTCTTATATCATTAAACACTCGGCTGCCTTTAAGAAAACATTTTATGCATAGTATATAGCTTATACTTGGCAAAGAGTTACCCAAAAATATATCTTTATATCGGATCCTTGTTAAAATTTACATAATAACAAGTAATTTTGCAGAAGCAACGTAAAATATCCTATTGCAGAAGCAACGTAAAATATCTCTAGTCTGAAACAAGTTATTTTGCAGAAGCAACGTAAAATATCTCTAGTCTGAAACAATGTTTCCTCGACCATGTGCAAGGTTTTATCGATTCAGGCAAGTTTTTCTTAGTTTCGGTCGAGTTTTTAATCGGACAGCCTTTTAGTCTCTCTCTCTTGCCTTCAAAAATGAAACTAGGCGGAGAGAGCTCTATTTATAATCCGCCCAAGGTTGGCCATGCATTACCGCCCGCTGCCACAAGTCCGGACAGCTGCCGCGCCCACAGGCGACAGGTGTCTCGAACGACAGCGTGGTGACAGGTGGCAACGAGTGTCACTCCACCACCCATCAACTTCGGCTCCAAGACTCAGCTGACTTCGTCTCCAAGACTCAGCTGACTTCGGCTCCAAGGTTGGTAACTTGAGCCGCAAGGCACCGCGAGTGAGGTGTCCTACTCATGTCGGTTCCGCGGCCGGTGGGGCAAACTTCACCGTGGCACGCCCTTCTTTTCCCATCTTTGCCCATTCGTGCCCATTCTTGCCCTTTGATGTTTTGGCACCGTTTGGACACACGCGGTCAATTGGCTTTGCATTCGGGCAAAAGTTTCTCATTTGGTCCTTTGGCCGTGCCTGATGCCCTTATGGGGGTCACTACATAGGCCCTAGCCATGAAATTTATAAATGTTTGGTAACATGTTGTGTCGTAATGACTGATAATGACTTAATCCTAGTCGGCACAACACTTAAATATCGCGAGGGTTGGCAAGCATAAACGATGTTTAAGTGGGAGAGTGGTCGTCTATACACTGGCCAAGGGTTGGGATTGGTTCTCGAACCTCGGTTGGATATTGATGATCAATCTCAATGTGGCATTTTTGGGGAGCCCGTGACTTGTCCGGTCATAGAGCATCTCGGGGGCGTTACAGTCCCCGGTGTGAGAATAAGCATTGGGATGAATACGTGAGAAAGATAAGTTATAATCAATGTCACCTTGTATGTGGTGACTAACCGGATGGTCTTTCTCCTTGCTTAACATCGGCCATACTCGGCTTAGTGAGGTCGAATTCCATGATATTGATCTCCATTCGCTTCTTCCTTGAAACAAAAACCTAAAACCACTAATAGCTTTAACGAAACAAAATAAATAAAAACATACCTAAGATAAATTGATATTGTTGTAGTTTATACGACAACAAATAAGATCAAATTCGTGGTGACGGATGGTGTGAATGGATGGTGGGCAGTTGCGGGCTTGGCCGAAAGGGTGGAGTGGGTGGGCAAGTAACGTCCGGGTGTTGGATGGGGTCGCCGGGCGTTGCGATGGGCAGAATGGTCATGTGTTAAACGAATCCATTGGCGGACCGATCGGTCGTGGTGGTGAAACTCCCCTTGTCCATTCACGTGTTTGCCCGAGTTGGCCAAGTCTTGCCCGGATGAGTTTGCATTCGGCCGGACCGGTGGGCAAGTTGTTGCCCGGGCTGCCAGGTGGGGCAAGTCTGGCAAAGGCGTGGCACACTCCGGCGAGGTCCGGCGGGTGGTCGGGGCGCATTGGCAAACTCTGGCCAAGTGATGGCGCAAATCAGCGTGCTCTGGCTAAGACTTGGCATGGCTGGGCCGGCTTTTCCTGGCGGCACCGGTTACTCGGGCGAGTAGATGGGCCTGTTGTCACGGTGCCTAGTGACTGGTCCAAGTGACCCTTCTTCCTTCTCTTCTTTTTGGGTTTTTCTGTTTTCTATTTTTCTATTTTTGTTTATTTTATAAAATCTGAAACAAATACTAGAAAGGTTAAAACTAAAAGCAAAATAAAAATCCCAAGGGAAAAGTAGCTACCTAAAGGGTTGCCTCCCACTTAGCGCGCTTGTTTAACGTCGTTGGCTCGACGGTTGGGTCTTACTAGGCGTGGTAAGATAGGTTGTTTCGCCCTAGGCGACCTTTCTTTGATTGAAACTCCTTGGGAGGTTCTTCCGTGCTCTCGCCATTTGACCTCCTTCTCCTTTTTGAGCCCGGGGTAAACGGCACCATCTTGTGGAACACTTCATCATCGATGTTGGCGAAGAATACTGTTTGATTAAGCCAATCCATTATAGTGACCGCTGTGGCTAGGAACCCACCTCCTAGTATGAGTTGAGAGGGTCTTCCTTTCTCGACCTTTATGACATGGAAATTGGTCGGCACATTGCACCTTCCAACCCGAACATAGACGTTGCAGACTATCCCTTCGGGAACCATGAAAGACGAGTCTGCAAGTCCAATTCGCACATCCAAAGGTTGTAGCTCCTTGATTCTAAGATCCTTCGATGTCTCCTTTGTCATAATGTTGATGCATGATCCAAAATCACATAGGGCATCCTTGAATTCAACACATCGTATAGAACAAGTCACAAGGAATCTTCTCGGGCTCTCTATCTTTCGAAGAGTGTTGAACGGTTTCAAGTGGTGTAAGGCTTCCTCGTACAATTCCTTCATCTCTCTCCTTGTTTCGCAACTCTCAAGAAAGAAATGGTCAATATGGTAAACCGAACAAGCTTTAGAGAAAGGGATACCTCGAGGTAGCTTAGAAACGGCTCGGTTAAAGTCTCCAAGTCTTCTCAAGCTTATCATGCGTGGATGCCACTGGTCTTCTAGGAGAGTGACTGGTTGTAAACGCTTGTCCTCCCGGGAGGATCTTCATTCCTTTTGTCGATTTCATCTTCTTTAAGGTCGTGAGGATCTCGGTAAGTTGTAGCCGCATCGCAAAGCACATGGGGGCTAGAGTCTTCTTCTTCGCTCTCCATTGGTTCATGCCCTTCTATGCATGTTATTAGGTTATCAACTTTCTGGTCCAAATCAAGAATTCTATCAAGCAATTCCACGTATTTCCTTGAGGATTCCATCGTCACTATCCTAAGTGATGCCTGTATCCTTGATTGATCATCAACGTTCTTGACTTGGTTCTCCTCAACTTCACCTTGTCTTCTTATCACGTCCTCCAAAGCCACATCTTCTTTCGCGTCATTATCTTCTAGTCGATTAATGCGCGTTTGAAGCCTCCATCTGCTATCATCGACGCCTTCCATCCTGGATTGGATTCTCCTTAGGTCATCTTGGCTAATTGAAGAGAATTCTTCACCTGGGCGAGGTGACAACTCACGTTTGTCTCTCGGTTCAAGATCATCCCCGCCCGCGGCAAGGATGGTCTTTTCTGACAAGGTTTCGTGAAATAGGTTTTGCCGGTAGCTTAGACCAGCATCCTCCTTTGTTCCTCATAGAAACTGTAACGCCCCCGAATCGCTCTATGGCCGGACAAGCCAAGGGCAACCCGAAAACGCCACATTGATAGCTCACACGGACAACCCAACTTAGGTTCCAAATGGCTTTAGACCCTTAGCCAGATTATCCACATGAACATCCCTCACGAACACGGTTTAGGCTTTTCAACCCTTGCCATGATCGTGAGTTATGTCAGTCTAGACAAGACTAATATCGCATGAAACACACTCAACTATCCAAAACGTTTCAACAATGGGCCCTTCAGCATACACGCTCAAATCCAACAAAAATCATAATCATTAAGTTTTTCAAAAAGTTACAAACTCTATACTGGCTTTCCTACGTCCTGAGCATCCCTCTAATGGTTCCCACTAAGGTTTCCTGCAAAACAAAATGGAATCATAAGTAATCTAAGATTACTTAGTGAGCTCGGTCTACCTGCAACAGATATTAGTTCCCCATCCCATTATCATAACCCGAAACATGCAACAGAGAATAACAACAAAAGGCAACTTACCGAAGCATCTACCAAAAATATGCACATGCAACTAAGACTCCAGTTTTATTAAGTTTTTAAAAGGGCCTTATATGCTGCCTTCAAACCCAACGCCAAACACACACACTCCCGTGATCTCCCGCGTTACAACCACAAAGGTATGCAACCGGAACATCACTACCAAACGCTACACCATCGTGTAGACACTCGGCCAGGGTAGTTAGGCCCGTCTCTCCAAGTTCTCCGTACTTCATGGCGATCAAGTAACAACGTTACAAGACCCCAGAATAGCACGGTTCACTACGAAGGTCAGACATACCACAATCTTGATACGCTTATGGTCTCTACCTCCTACCAAGAGCACCACGTACTAAGACCCAACATTTAAGATATTATGAGACATATGGTTACTCAAACTCATAGAATCATCAATATTCTTACTCATCACAACCTCCCAAACCTAACCCTTAAGCATAAGAATCTAAAAGATCTCATATGCGGCTTAGTACCATCACACCATTAGTTAATACTCATATAATTCATGAAATAAATCAATGAATGCAAGAGTATATGATCATGCAACCAAACAAGCAATCAATCACCCAAATAAACACTCAAACCTATCATTTGCCATATCACACGCTTCGAGACTCACAGAGATTCGGTTGAAGGTTTAAGGTTAGCTTCAACGATTCTCGGACATTCCATGGCTTCCCAATCTTGATCCCAGCTCAATTTACCTCTCTTCATCTTGATCTAACATCTCTTGATAGAAGCAACCTTGATTCATGAAGCTTTACTCTGAACACACATTTATGGGACGGGTTCCTCGGAAGGTTCTCGATCGGACAGGATAACAGCATGGATTTCTCGCTCATGGGCAGGAATTCTCGATCACGGACATGATTTCTTCACTCACGGTCAAAGAATCGCAGTCACGGGCAGAGTTTTTCAATTGTGGGCAAGTTTTCTCTCGATTACGGGCGATTTTTATGAGTCGGGCAGCCATTCGGATCACTCTCCATTCTCCCATCAAATGGCTCGAGTTTGGCCAAGCATTTATAGGTGGAACAGCTTGGGCTCCAAGCAAACGCATGTCATCTGGTGGTGACACCTTGCGGGACACATGTCGCCCGCCCGTGAAGACACATATGCTGCAGGAATGGGACGATGACACGTGGAAGGGGAAACTTCGGCTCCAATCCTCATAATTTTGGCTCCAAGCAACTTTCTTGGGCTCCAAGTAAGCCAGTCCACGTGTCCATGGCGCGGTCAAAGGGCGGTCAATGCCCGACAGGGCAAATTTTCGCCCGTGGAACGCCCGTATTGCCCAATCTTGCCCATCTTTGCCCATTATTGCCCAAATAGTAATATCTTTTGCCCTTTGATGGTTTAACACTTTTTGGGCACATATGGGAATCGACCATGTACCCAGGGCAACTTTCTCCCGGATGACCCCATCTCGAACTAGAGTTAACCATATTCATTCTTGCCTTGATCGTCTCTTTGGATTTCGTTCCTTAACTATTTATTTTCTCTTTCAGGTCATCCTCAGATGTTCCTCGATGTTTTTCCGCTTGGGCGTTTACCCCTTAGCGAGGGTCATTACATTCTACCCCTCCCCCCCCCTTAAAGGAATTTGTCCCCAAATTTTATCTTTTGGGCATCTCCTTCTTCTTAGGTTTCTCCTGACACTCGCTCATAAGATTCTTAAGTCCTTCTCCATGTAATGCTCCTTCTCGCCACCTTGGACAACTTGATTATCTTCACTATCACTCATTGCTTATTATTATTCCACCTTCTCTTGAATTCGTCTCGCCACAGTTTTCACCAATCCCTAGTCTTTCATTTGGCTGAATCGCTCTTTACATAATTTCAGCTATTGAAAACTTCTATTCTCGTCTTGATGGTAATATCTTATCCGAAGGTAGAGATAACTCTTCCCACAAGTTTCTTGCTTTGTCAATATTTGATACCACAAACTACTCCATTCTGAGAAATCCTTAAATCATAAAAGCTTAAGTTGGAGTGATTAGGAAAGCTTCTTCATCTCTAGCATCTTCTGACTCTCTTATATTTTTTAACTTCTTGGGGTACGAAGGTTACTTCCTTAATGTACCATGACTCAAGCCATTTCCCAACTGAATTCTCACTACTTGAACATTTATCTGACCGGTAAAGAGATTCTTCGATGTTTACCACAGATACTTCAACTACTCGCTTCTCCACAACAAGGGTTCGGCTTCAGGGAACAGTTCAATCTAATGACTACTCCAATTAGGAAGGCACCCTCAACAATTACACACAAAAACTTGGGATCACTCAACACTCCGGAGTCGACCCCACTCAACACGGATGCATGCATAATTTAAATTAAGCAACTAATCTACCAACTATTCACACAATCACACAATCACATTCAAGAGAATAAATAAAACCCATACGTACCTTATCTGAGACTCTTAAGGTCAAGAAGGCTTAGGGTAAATCTATTTCTATGGTTTAACTCTCACTCAGTAACTTGATACCTTCATGACTTCCCGATCGATAGACTGGCCGGGGTGACGGACCGTTGATGACTCCTTCATCTTTTTCAACAAAAAGACTTGACCCATTCATAAGTTCTCAAACACTTCCTTAACTCCTCTGACTATTCTTCCCATAACCAACTTTTCTCTGGTTTCTTCTCAGGTACTTTGATTTGTCCCCATCATTTTAACTTTGCCATTTCCTTTAATGACTTGGATCATTCTTCATATATCATCCTCCGATATTAACTCCAAGACTTGATTCCGTGGATCATTGTCTCTCTACTCCTTTAATGCTTACATTCGATTGTTTTCCTTTTCGGTACGACTTCCTTTCGTTCTCATATTTACCTTTACGATACCTCCAATCTTAACTTCGTTTAACTGATCATCTTCTTTGAATCTACAACCTCCTCATATTTTGTACACTTCTCCCTTTAGCGGCTTCAGTTGAACTACTTAACTCATCACTCTTCTTTACCGACTTTCTCCTTTAAGTTTTGGATCTTTCATACCTTGCACCTTTACTCGCTCGATAATCTTTTTGCATTATCTCTATCTTGATCATCCCGCTTACACCCGTTTACTCTCTGATCATGTATCCTTCTTCGAACATTACCATTTGATCCTTAGACGCAGTTTTCTTCCCACATCCCTCCGATAACGATATTCCTTTGATCAAACTTCACCTTCTCAGTTTTTGATTCACCTCACCTTGTCTTACTACGCCTCCTTTTTCCCTTTATAATGATCCCAAAAATATACTCCATCTCCTTTCTCGAACTCCATCGTTACTCACCATATATTGATTTGTGATCACCACCTATGTCTCTTAAATGGTTTTGCTCCCCCAATACTCAATCTCTTCTTCACCCACTACTTCGATGTGCTGCTTACTCTTCATTTAAGTGATCTCCAATAACTTTCCTTCTAATCACTTACTTCTTCTCAGCTTCATCACTTCCCTCATGCCTTTCTCCGATTAATAAGTCTTGCTCATCATTCTTCCAAATGATTTCATTCATCTTCCGTTTTCCTCCTTCCTTAGAAATGATCTTTACACCTTCGGCTCTTGTCCTCTGCAACTCGCATCTCATCACCCACCTTGGCTCTTACTCTTTCTCTAAAAATCTCCTCAACTTCTCCTTCACTATTTCTTAGTTTTCTCCGAAACAACTTACCTGCTTCCCCTTTTGCTCTCACTTGAGTTACAAGCCCTTGTTACTGAGCTCGACCAGGATTCTTCAACACTTTAAATCTTGGTTGCGGTCCCCCACGACCATCCATTCTCAATCCAATCCAAACGTACAACTACAACAACAACAAGGGCAATACCTAACCCATTCCCCACTAACTCAGGACATACAAGTTTACCTAGTTGCTTTTGCGACTCATTTACTCGATAAAACTTTTAGAAAACGTGTGTCCCGTGAGCATCATGAACCATGCTCTGATACCAAAACGCCCTCGAATCGCTCTATGGCCTGACAAGCCAAGGGCAACCCGGAAACGCCACATTGATAACTCACACGGACAACCCAACTTAGGTTCCAAATGGCTTTAGACCCTTAGCCAGATTATCCACATGAACATCCCTCACGAACGCGGTTTAGGCTTTTCAACCCTTGCCATGATCGTGAGTTATGTCAGTCCCGACAAGACTAATATCGCATGAAACACACTCTTTATATGAAAATAATCTTTTATAATATATAAATTTCTCAGACAACCAAGTATCCAAAACGTTTCAACAATGGGCCCTTGAGCATACACGCTCAAATCCAACAAAAATCATAATCATTAAATTTTGCAAAAAACAACAAACTATATACCGGCTTTCCTACGTCTTGAGCATCCCTCTAATGGTTCCCACTAAGGTTTCCTGCAAAACAAAATGGAGTCATAAGAAATCTAAGATTACTTAGTGAGCTCGGTCTACCTGCAACAGATATTAGTTCCCCATCCCACTATCATAATACGAAACACGCAACAGAGAATAACAACAAAAGGTAGCTTGCCGAAGCATCTACCAAAAATATGCACATGCAACTAAGACTCCTGTTTTATTAAGTTTTTAAAAGGGCCCGATATGCAAAACATCAAACCCAACGCCAAACACACACTCCCGTGATCTCCCGCGTTACAACCACAAAGGTATGTAACCGGAGCATCACTAACAAACGCTACACCGTCGTGTAGACACTCGGCCAGGGTAGCTAGCCCCGTCTCTCCGAATTCTTCACACTTCATGGCGATCAAGTAACATAGTTACAAGACCCCACAATATCACGGTTCACTACGAAGGTCAGACATACCACGATCTTGATACGCTTATGGTCTCTTCCTCCTACCACGAGCACCACGTATCAAGACCCATATTTAACATATTATGAGACATATGGTTACTCAAAATCATAGAATCATCAATATTCTTACTCACCACAACCTCCCAAACATAAGCCTTAAGCATAAGAATCTAAAAAAACCTCATATGCGGCTTAGTACCATTAATTAATACTCATATAATTCATGAAATAAATCAATGAATGCAAGAGTATATGATCATGCAACCAAACAAGCAATCATGCAACCAAACAAGCAATCAATCACCCAAATAAACACTCAAACCTATCATGTGCCATATCACACGCTTCAAGACTCACAGAGATTCGGTTGAAGGTTTAAGGTTAGCTTCAACGATTCTCGGACATTCGATGGCTTCCCAATCTTGATCCCAGCTCAATTTAACTCTCCTCATCTTAATCTAACACCTCTTGATAGAAGCAGCCTTGATTCATGAAGCTTTACTCCGAATAAAGACGGGTTCCTCGGAAGGTTCTCGATCGGACAGGAAAACAGCTTGGATTTCTCGCTCATGGGCAGGAATTCTCGATCACAGACATGATTTCTTCACTCACAGTAAAAAAATCTCAGTCACGGGCAGAGTTTTTCAATCGTGGGCAAGTTTCCAATAGTCGGATTGACTCGAACTTGCAGTACTTATCAATCAAGCAATAATCAAGAGAAATATAGATCATGACTCCTAACTAAACTAAAGAAAACGTTTATTTTTTAAGACCCAATAAACTCAAAAACGGAAAATAATAAGAATCAAAAATAAAACCAATATTAGTAAGAACCTCCCCAGTGGTATTAAAATCCAGAGAAATCGGGAAAAATAAATCAAAAATGAAAGAAAATAAAAGAAAGGGAAAAGAAAAATCAAACTTGTGGGTTGCCTCCCACTAAGCGCTTGTTTTGAGTAAATAGGTTGACTCTGTAGTTGCTTAATCAACAGGTGGATCCTGAAGATCCAAAGGCTTTTCTACTGGAATCTTGGCTTCAGCCCAGTAGTGTTTGACTCTATGTCCATTCACAGCAAATGGTTTTTCATTGTTGTTTTTGAGAATGACTATTCCATATGGCCTAACCGAGTGGACTATGAAGGGATCTGTCCAACGAGAACACAATTTTCCAGGAAATATTGTCAATCTAGAATCATAAAGAAGTACCTGGTCATTAGGCTCAAAGGTCCGAGTGAGGATCTTCTTGTTGTGGTAAGCTTTTGTGTGTTCCTTGTAGAGCTTCGAGTTGTCTAAGGCGTGAATTCATAATTCATCAAGCTCATTCAACTGAATAAGACTCCTTTCTCCAGTTGATTTGATGTCGAAATTCATCATCTTGACTACCCAAGCTGCTTTGTGCTCTAATTTCACTAAAAGATGACAAGCTTTACCATATAGAAGATGAAAATGTGTGGTCCCAAGCGGAGTTTTGAAAACTATCTTGTAGGCCCACAGTGCATCATCTAACTTGTAGGACCACTCCTTTTTCGCTTTACCCACTGTTTTCTCAAGAATCTCTTTGATTTGCCTGTTGCAAACTTCAACTTGGCCGCTCGTTTGTGGATGGTAGGGAGTAGCAACCCGATGCTGAACTCCATACTGTAAAAGCAATTTCGCTAGAATCTTGTTAATGAAATGCTTACCTTTGTCACTAATGACTATGCGTGGCACTCCAAAACGAGGGAAGATGATTAACTTGAAGAGTTTCATGACAATCGCTAAATCGTTCTTTGGACTAGCTATAGCTTCTACCCATTTGGAGACATAATCCACAGCTACTAGGGTGTAGAGATTCTTGTTGGATTGCGGGAAGGCTCCCATGAAATCTATACCCCAACAATTAAAGACTTCGACTTCGAGTATAAATTTCTGAGGCATCTCATTACGCTTGCTGATCTTTCCCCTTCTCTGACAAGGGTCACATTGCGATATGAACTTCTGAGCATCCCGAAACATTGTAGGCCACCAAAAGCCTGCTTGAAGAACTTTGGATACTGTGAAATGACCACCATAGCTAGAGCTGTGACAATGCGATAGTATATGAAATAACCCGATTTTCACTGATTTTATCTACGTGTTAGGTATAAGATTTTGAGTCTTTATGTTATTTCTCGAGTCTTTTTTGTGTCTTTTTAGGTATTCTATGAAATGGGACAACAATGGAGATAATGAGACATTTTGGAGCAAAAGTTATGAAAAAGGAAGCTTAGGACGATTTTGGTTCAGGAATCAGCGAGGAGTGTCGATCGACACACTCTTGGTGTCGATCGACACCAGTTTCGGCCCAGAAAAAACCCTAGATGCCTCCGAGTTTACAGAAGATCAAGTATGCCCCAGTAGATTTCCCTATTTGCGTTATTAGTCCCTTGATGTTTTTAGGGTATATATATATTAGTTTTAGACCTAAGTTTCTTTTATCAAGTCTTTTATCAAGTTTTCTACAAACCCTATTACTGAGAGACATAAACCAGTCGTCGATTGTTTTCAGAGTTTTATTCAGATCTATATATAGTGAAGAGATCCATTCTTTCCCCTTCTCTATTTACTGTGTTTATGCTTTCACACTCAAATATGTTGTTTGCTTCATCCAATATGTCTGAGTAATCTTCTTGTTAGGAATAGGGTTTCTCATTAGGGATTCATATGGTTTAGTAGATTGTCCCCCTTGTTAGGTTATCTGTAGAATTTTTCATCTTTAACTATGCATAATGCTAGATCTGGAGTAATTAACTAGATCTTGAATCCAGACAATAGATATGCCCGCCATAGGTATCTGTAGTTGGATCTATTATTTGATGAGTCTGGTTTATAGGTGTGTAATAAGAATCGGCCTATCTACTAAAATGAACAATTGAACTCGTTAAGAATGCATATTTAGGTTGATAGTTTCTCGGCTTCTCTGGTTATTATAAGCTATAGATATAGGGAGTTTTGCAGCACGCCCACCGGTTATTCCATAATTAGAGTTTGAGTTTAAGAATGGTTCGATAACAACCTTGCTTTCATTAGATCTACTAACTAATAGTTACCCTGAGAATACCCTGTTCCTAGCTCTTTATTAAATCGTTTACAACACAATCAATCTGCTGTCTTTTTACTTTGTTCTCTTTTATTTTCACTATTACCATGCTAGCTTAATCTCGACATTCAACTCACTGTTTGAACAAAAGAACTCCGTGAATTCGATCCTAAAATACTACAATTGATCTCTTATTTGAAAGAGTAGTTCTAGGTAATTTGAACCATATCAAATTTGGCGCCGTCGCCGAAGTTCTTGAGAATCAACATTGAGTTTTGTTTAGAGATTTCGTTTAGTTTTTACTTCTATTTTGTTACACACGTGTTTCTTGTTTTCTTCTTTTCTAAGTTTCAGGTGTATGCCTAGGCAAACAAGGAGCACAAAACAGAAGGAGCTTATCAACTTGTCTGTTCTGGACTTGGGAAAACTTGAACGCACCAACCGAAAAACTCAGAAATTAGCAATGGCTGAAAAAGTCATCAGAGCTGATGCAGAAGGAGTTTTGAGAGATGAGGATGGGCAAGCTTACAATGAGGCTGGTCAGAGATTGGATGATCATGGACTCATCCTACTTGAGGACGCCAATGAGGATCAAGCGCGCCTCAATGCGCAGTTAGCTGCTAGAGATGTAGCAGGGCTCGGTGGTGAGCGACACCAACTAGGTGTCGATCGACACCATCGGGAGCAGCACGCGGATGCAATCGGTATCGAACGACACAACAGAGGTGTCGATCGACACCAACACCAGATTCCTGCAGCTATTCTTCCATCTGCGGAACCTCGTCGTACTCTTGGGGATTTCAACAGACCAGACCTGTTCTATGCTAATCGATCAGCGATTGTACCCCCACATTCCAGAGAAACGACTATGAGCTGAAGCCTGGCTACTTTGCTTTAGTTGGCTAGCATCCTTTCCATGGCTTATCTCATGAGCAGCCAATGGATCATATCGAGCGATTTGAGGACCTTGTTCTGAGCATCAAGGCTAATGGAGTCTCAGAGGACTACCTACTGTGCAAGTTTTTCCCTTATTCACTTGTTGGGGAAGCAGCTTCTTGGCTGAAGCAACTTAAAGCAGGTTCCCTCAAGACTTGGAGAAGCATCAAGATAGTCTTTTTGAACAATTTCTACGATGATGCTAAGTCTGAGGAGTTGAGAAACAAGCTGTCTACCTTCACACAAGGTCCAACTTTCAAGGCTGCTTGGATTTGTTTCAAGGAGTACCAACGAGATTGTCCACATCATGGTTTCAGTGAGGTACAACTTCTAGGTACCTTTTTCAGAGGAGTTGATTGGAGATACCAGATGGCTCTAGATGCAGCGAGTAATGGTAACTTCAATACACGTTACCCAGCTGATGCTACAGCCGTGATAGAGAAGCTTGCTTGTCGCAACAATACCAAGAATGCTGATTTTGAGAGGAAGAAGATTGCCGGAGCTATTTCAGGAAATCAGATGGCAGAGGTTAATGCTAAGCTGGATTCGGTTCATAACTTGCTCACAAGGAAGAAGCATGCCCACTTTGCAGCTGAAGAAGAGACTATTGAGCCTTAGCCTAAGTCAGAGGAAGGAGTCTTCTACATAGATGGTCAGGGATACAGGAAGTTTGGGCAGCCACAGGGCAACTTCAGTGGCAACAGGTTAACAAGGAACCAGGGTTCCTCCAACTACACTCCAAAGCTTGCTTTCCAGAAGACCTTTCCTCAAAGCAACTTTCAGAGGAACTATGGTAATTCAACTTACCAAGCCCCCCCCCCCCCTCCACCTTCAGCAGAGACAAGAATGGAATCGATGCTTGAGCAGATTCTGGAGAGCCAAACAAAGCTTGTTATGGAGTTTATTGGGAAGTTTGATGTTGTCTATACAGATATTAATGGGAAGATCCATAATCTGAGCTCTCACTTGAAGAAGCTAGATGTATAGGTAGCTCAAACTGCACAATCTATCAAGAGACAAGAGGGCTTTCTTCCTGGTAATCCTGATGCTAACCCAAGGAAGAGCTGCAATGCCATCTTCATCAGAGAAAGAGATGATGTGTGGGAGGAATTGGACACTTAAGACGAGTTGGAGCTCGAAGTTGCATAGATGGTGTCGACCGACAACCTCCAGTGTTGATCGACACCATACGGGACCCTTTTCTCAGAGACGACTCAATACGACGGTGTCGATCGATACCCATCCAGTGTCGATCGACATTGGATCCGGACTACACCTTGTGAGGTGCAGGTACCTATGCAGCCCGAGTCTGTCTATACTCCTCTTGTCTCGTATCCAAGGAGGCGTCGTTCTAAGCAGGAGATTCATGCTGGTAAGTGCACAACCATAATGGAGAAGATCCTCCATACTCTTCCTAAGGATGCTTCTGAGACATCTATGTTTCATTCAATAGGTATGTCAAGCGACTTGTTGACAATAGAATTAGCTCGGATGAAGCTAAGCTTCTTACCAGAGACATCAGTGCAATCATGCCGCCTAAGGCCAAGAAGGAGAAGGCACAAAGAGTAGACATAGCTGAGTACATCCGCACCATTACTCCTGGACAGCCCACTGAGAAGGTTCCAGATCCGGGTAGCTTTGTTCTTGATTGCTCTATCTCCACAAGCAGGTTCAGCCGCTCTTTGTGTGATCTGGGATCCAGCATCAACGTCATGCTTAAGTCTGTTGCTGAGAGACTAGGCATGACTCACTACAGACCTACTCGCATCACTCTTCCTTTCGCGGATCGTTCCAAGCGAATCCTTGAAGGAATCCTTGAAGATGTTCCTGTTAAGATTGGTAACTCTGTTATCCGTGCTGATTTTGTGGTCCTGGACTATGAGAAGGAACCCAAGGATCCCCTTATCCTTGGAAGAGCATTCCTAGCTACAGCTGGTGCTAGGTTTGATGTGAAGAGAGGGAGAATCTCTCTCAAGGTTTGTGATTCGGAGATGGAGTTTGGCATGGATGGTTCAGAACTTACTAAGCCTATTAGTTGCATTGCGTCCAGCATAGACACACCTCCTTAGACTGATCAGAATCCCACCACAGAGCCACACACAACGCTCCAACACGTTGAGCTCGTTAATGAGAGTTGCAGAGCAACGGTGTTGATCGATACCACTACCCCTGTCGATCGACACCCTCGGGTTTCATAGACGAAAAATTCTGCACATTCTCTTCAACCCACACCACTCATGGACCTATGTGATAAGTTCTCTTCTCTCTCTTCTCCTGTTTATCTTTGATTAATTCTTTGGATTATTCAAAGACTGCTTCACAAGATAACAAGCCTAGAGTTCCTTCAAAGCTTGTTTCTCCTGTTGCTTTTGCAGGTGACGAGAAGACTGTCGATCGACACACCCCTGAGTGTTGATCGACACTAGAAGCTGCTCCAACCAGATCCGTTTACACACCGCCTTGGAAGGCGAGGAGGCAGCAACAATCCTCCACTACCACTCCACCCACATCCTGAACTCCGCCAAGTCAAGCGATTGACTCAAAACAAGCGCTTAGTGGGAGGCAACCCACTAGTTTGATTTTTCTTTTCCCTTTCTTTTATTTTATTTTATTTATTTTATTTATTTTTACCGCCTTCTCTGGATTTGAATGTCACTGGGGACAGTGTCGTTTAAGTCTGGGGGAGGTTCTTACTAATGATGCTTTTATTTTTGTTTCTTATTTTGCAGTTCATTTGGTTATTTCTTTCCCTTCTTTCCAGGAAAAAAAAAAAAAAACCTTTTCTTTAGTTTAGTTAGGAATCATGATCTATATCTCTCTCTTGTTTATTGCTTGATTGATGAGTGCTGCAGGTTTGTGTCAATCCGACTATTGGAAAATCTAGATGGCAAAGAATACCAGATATTGAGACCAATGTGATAAAAAGAATATGTTCCTCTCCCCTTATAAAAAGAAAAATATAATGAGAGATTGAGACAACTTTCAGATAGTGTATAGGGGTAGGAATGTTTCCTATGACCCCGTTTTTATACATTATTTGGAATAATCAATTACAAAGGTTGGAAAAATGTCGAGGGTGTCGATCCAGTATGCGAGTTCCCCTTTGTTTACTCTCTAAAAAGAATAAGTCTGGGGAGAGAAAGAACACCGAAAAAGAAAAAAATATATAAAGAATGGTCAATTTATCATGGTATAGTACAGGAATGAGTCTAGAAAGATCTTGAATGTTGGCTTGTTTGATGAGACCCAACGATGAAAGCCTGGTGGGTATAGTTGTGGAACTTAGGCATGGAATCTAGAATGTTGTGTAAGCTTGCAGAGAAGTACATGTTGGTTAGGATTTGATTAAACTTGTTAGGCATATGGACTTAGTTTGGATGATCATGGCAAGAGGCTAGAGAATGTTGGGAGTTCCTTTGTTTTCAAAACCTCTTCCACGGGTTTGGCTTTTGTGTTTTGCTTGAGGGCAAGCAAAAGCTAAGTGTGGGGGAGTTGATATAACCTAATTTTCACTGATTTTATCTACATATTAGGTATAAGATTTTGAGTCTTTATGTTATTTCTCGAGTCTTTTTAGTGTCTTTTAAGGTATTCTATGCAATGGGACAACAATGGAGATAAGGAGACATTTTGGAGCAAAAGCTAAGGAAAAGGAAGCTAAGGACGATTTTGGTTCAGGAATCAGCGAGGAGTGTCGATCGACACACTCTTGGTGTCGATCGACACCAGTTTCGGCCCAGCAAAAACCCTAGACGCCTTCGAGTTTACAAAAGATCAAGTTTGCCCCAGAAGATTTCCCTATTAGCATTATTAGTCCCTTGACGTTTTTAGGGTCTATATATATTGTTTTTAGACCTAAGTTTCTTTTATCAAGTCTTTTATCAAGTTTTCTACAAACCATATTACTGAGAGACATAAACCAGTCGTCGATTGTTTTCAGAGTTTTATTGAGATCTATATACAGTGAAGAGATCCATTCTTTCCCCTTCTCTATTTACTGTGTTTTTGCTTTCACACTCAAATATGTTGTTTGCTTCATCCAGTATGTCTGAGTAATCTTCTTGTTAGGAATAGGGTTTCTCATTAGGGATTCATATGGTTTAGTAGATTGTCCCCCTTGTTAGGTTATCTGTAGAATTCTTCATCTTTAATTATGCATAATGCTAGATCTGGAGTAATTAACTAGATCTTGAATCCAGACAATAGATATGCCCGCCATAGGTATCTGTAGTTGGATCTATTATTTGATGAGTCTGGTTTATAGGTACGTAATAAGAATCGGCCTATCTACTAAGATGAACAATTGAACTCGTTAAGAATGCATATTTAGGTTGATAGTTTCTCGGCTTCTCCGGTTATTATTAGCTATAAATATAGGGAGTTTCGCGGCACGCCCACCGGTTATTCCATAATTAGAGTTTGAGTTTAAGAATGGTTCGATAACAACCTAGCTTTGATTAGATCTACTAACCAATAGTTTCTTGAGAATACCCTATTCCTAGCTCTTTATTAAATCGGTTACAACAAAATCAATCTGCTGTCTTTTTACTTTGTTCTCTTTTATTTTCACTATTACCCTGCTAGCTTAATCTCGACATTCAACTCACTGTTTGAACAAAAGAACTTCGTGAATTCAATCCTAAAATACTGCAATTGATCTCCTATTTGAGAGAGTAGTTTTAGGTAATTTGAACCATATCAGTATACCAGGAACCTCTGTTGCAGCAATGCATCTCCTATAAACTCCATCAGAACAATGCTTATAGAGATAAGGTTCATCCCAATAATATCGCCTAATTTCTCTTAGGAATCTCTTCTTGTTGTAATCTGTGAAATTATCCGGTTCCACATCTGCAGCTAGGTAATTAATAATATCACCATACCATGGGTTATCCTTCTCGATCGCTGTGATGGTGCAATTCTCAGTTGGTGACCAATTTCTTGTCGATTTAGAAGGGTGTCGATCGACAAGTGTAGTGGTGTCGATCGACAAGTGTAGTGGTGTCGATCGACACCATCGCGCAACTTCGAATGTCTACTTCCTCTGAAATGTGAGTGTCGATCGACATAGTAAGAGTGTCGATCAACACTGAAGCTATCACGTTTGCAGTCATCTTCTTCAGTTGTATCAATCATGTATAAGTTCTCTTCAGGCAAGAAATCGTTTATAGGGACATCATCATCGATCCTAATGCGTGATAAATGATCTGCTACACCATTCTCAACTCCTTTCTTATCTCTAACCTCAATGTCAAATTCCTGAAGAAGCAAAATCCATCTCAAAAGTCTTGGCTTAGCATCTTTCTTTTGCATCAAATACTTCAAGGCAGCATGATCTGTGTTAACAAACCTTGGATCCAACAAGATAAGATCTGAATTTCTCGAAAGCAAATAGCACAGCTAAGAACTCCTTCTCTGTAGTTGCATAATTCCTTTGAGCATCATCAAGAGTTCTACTTGCATAGTAGATAGCATGAAGTTTCTTATCCTTTCTCTGTCCTAGAACAGCTCCAACTGCAAAATCACTCGCATCACACATTACCTCAAAAGGTAGATCCCAATCTGGTGGCTGAACAATTGGTGCGCTGATCAAGGCTAGTTTTATCTGCTGAAAGGCATCGTAAAACTCTTGTGTAAACTCGAATTTGACTTCTTTACAGAGTAAAGCAGTCATCGGTCTTGCGATTTTGCTAAAGTCTTTGATGAATCTCCTGTAGAAACCAGCATTGCCAAGGAAACTCCTCACTGCTTTAACATTATCAGGCGCTTGAAGACTTGTCATAACTTCGATATTAGCTCTATCAACTTCTATAACATGCTCAGAAATTCTGTGTCCGAGAATTATCTCATCCTGCACCATAAAGTGACATTTCTTCCAATTCAAAACTAGATGTTTCTCCTCACATCTTGCCAACACTTTGTAGAGATTCTCTAAGCAATCCTCAAACGATGATCCATAAACTAAAAAATCATCCATGAAAACTTCCATGATATCCTCAATCATGTCTGTGAAGATAGACATCATACCTCTCTGAAATGTTGTAGGAGCATTACAAAGACCGAAGGGCATTCTCCGATAAGCAAATGTACCATAGGGGCAGGTGAAAGTCGTTTTCTCCTGGTCATCTGGATGAATCGGGATCTGAAAGAATCCTGAGTATCCATCAAGGAAGCAATAGTACGTATGATTTGCTAACCTCTCCAACATCTGATCAATAAATGGTAAGGGGAAATGGTCTTTCATGGTAGCAACATTCAGCTTTCTATAATCGATGCACATCTGATGACCTGTGATTGTCCGAGTAGGAATTAGCTCGTCTTTCTCATTCTTGACTACTGTAACATCTCTCTTCTTAGGAACTACATGAACTCGACTAACCCAACTGCTATCTGAAATTGGATAGATAATTCCTTCTTCCGACAGTTTCATAATCTCCTTCTTAACCACTTCTTTCAGATTCGGATTCAGCCTTCTCTGATGTTCAACGAAGACTTAGACTCATCCTCAAGGTGAATCCTATGCATGCATACATCTGGAGATATACCTGCAATGTCATCAAGAGAATAGCCAAGAGCTTTGCGATGATTGCGCAGCTTGCTTAGCAATAAGGTGAGCTCTGCGGGATTAAGAGAAACATTCACAATAACATGATAAGTAGAATTTTCACCAAGAAAAGCGTACCTTAGCCCTGCTGGAAGTGGTTTCAAATCGATTTGAGGAGCCTTTGCTGGATCCCAATCTGAATTAATAGTCGGTGTTGGAATCACAGATGGAAGAGCTTCTTCAACCGTAAGTTGCATCACATGTTCTGTCTCATCTTGCAGCTTAGTATATGTAGAAGTTTCACTGTCCAAATCTGCACTATCCACTATGGAAGAGACCAAAACTCGCTCTAGTGGGTCTTCTAATTCCATCTGTGAAATACTATCTGAAGCTGATGAAGTGAAAGAATCTATCAAGAAGGTTTTTCCTTCTATGATCGGTTTCTTGACCAAAGTGTTCATATTGAACTGCATAGTAAGATTGCCAACATTCAGCCCTATCCTCCCTTGTCGAACATCTATGATTGCTCCAGCAGTGTGCAAGAAGGATCTCCCAAAGATTAATGGATCCTTAGGTTCCTTCTCATAAGGCAAGACTACGAAGTCTATAGGAATCATGCTCTTTCCAATCATCCCGGGAACATCAATAAGAATTCCATCTGGAATCCGGGTAGAACGATCTACCAACACAAGAGTGATAAAGGTAGGCTCAAGATTGGAATACCCAAGACGCATAGCAACTGAACGAGGCATCAGATTCACACTAGAACCGAGATCACATAAAGTTCTTGGAAAGGATCGTGATTGATGGTGACACTAAGTACAAAAGTTCCAGGATCACGTAGCTTTCTTGGGATTCGTTCCTGAATGATGTCGCTGCCCCTGCTCTGAAATCATCATAGCACTGCATTCTTTCGTCAAATTCTTAGTGACCATTGGCTTAACATACCTTCTAATTGTGGGAGATAGATGAATAGCTTCAACTAGAGCCATCTCAACAATCAGTTTATCAATCATAACTTTGCATCTGACATCATCTAAGGCTTGTCTTGACTTTTTAGGACTTTTGGGGAAGGGAATTCGCCGATTTGCTGACTTGGTTGCAGCTGGAATTTAGACATTGTCTGAACGAGCTGGGTGTCGATCGACAAGAGCTAAGTGTCGATCGACACCATCGGGAATAGTTTCCTCCTCCTGCGCGAAATTGTCGATTCCATTCGACAAAGGAAAAACAGAGTCTTCTAGAGTAATTGGTGTCGATCGACACCCTGGTGTATCGATCGGCACTGATTCATTGTATGCAATTGGAAAAGATGAAGGCTGAGCTGATCATTCGCGCTGAAGTATTGGGTTGAGCTGCTTTCCACTACGTAGTGTGACTGCATTGATAGAAGTTGATGTAGGTGAAAGATTGTAGAATTGAGAGCATAGATTGTCAATCTTGCTATTGAGATCTGTGGAGAGAGAATCATAGTTGATATCAAGCTTTGTGGAGAGAGAATCATATTTGCTATCAAGCTTTGTTAGGCCTGCAAGAAGATGCACAAGCATAGACTCCATTCTGGTCTCTGATGAGGGTGGAGGCGGGGCTTGGATAGGAGTAGAAATTGCGAAAACAGGAGTCTCTTTGCTCTTGATAGCTTTCTCAGCTGAAATTCTTCGTTCTTTGTCAAATCCCTGCATCGAAAGACAAGTTAAAGCATTGGTGATGAGGAGTAATGCTTCACTAGTAGTTCTTGTCATGAAGTTACAGTAGCTCGCTACATCAATTTGATTCTGGTATGGCTTGTCTATTCCTTTGTAGAATAGGTTGATGAGTTGGGTCTCTTGGAAGCCATGTTAGGGACATTCAAGCTGATAAGACCTGAAACGGAGCCAAGATGCTCTAAGGGACTCTGTTGGTGCCTGAGTGAATGAAGAGATTTGCAAACGAATTGCCTCTGTCATGGATTCATCGAAGAAGTGATTCATGAATGCATTCTTTGTATCAGTCCAATTGGTTAATGAACCTGGTTCCAGTTGACGCAACCATGATATTCCTCTGCTCGCGAGAGAGTGGGGGAAGAGTTTGCAAAGAAGGTCATCAGCATGGTAACCCTTCTGCTTTAATAGAGGAAACGATGTCTACGAAGACTTCCAAATGATCTAATGGTGATTCGTCGGGAGCTCCTCTAAACTTTCCTCTTGATACAATATCATAATAGGCAGGGTGTATAGCAAAGTCATCTCTTTCTAATGGAGGTAGCTTGAATGCTGATCGGTTTGTGTAGAAGAGGTCAATTCTGTTAAAATCGCCTATTGTAGCAGTCTGGTTCTGCAGAGGGTGTAGATCGACACCCTGATGGTGTTGGTCGACATAACCGTGAAAGTCTGCCATGGGAACGTGATTCTCAATCTGAAGGTACCTGAAATACAAGAGACCAAAAGACAAAGAAACACGTGAATAGGTGGTAGAAAAGTAGTATCTAGACTTAATATGACACCTAGTCTAATGGTGAACTAAAAGAGAACTTCGGCAACGACGCCAAATTTGATATAGCTCAAATTGCCTTAAGCTTACTCCCTCAAATAAAAGATCGTCTTTAGCACTTAAGGGTCGAATTCCACTGAGCTCTCGATGCTCACACAATGGACTTATGATGTTGTTTAATAAGCTAAATGAAGTAATTGAATGTAAAAGACAAATAAGCAAGTAAATGAGTTGTAGATTCAAGTGATTAAAGCATCGAGTCTAAGGAATTGTCTCGGGAGATATATAAATTGTAGATCTAGCTAATATCAGGATTGTAATCGCACGATTCTCAAACTCAAACTATGATTCTAGAGTAACCGGTGGCGTTCCGCGAAACTCTCTATACTTAAAGCTAAGATAACTAGAGAAGCCGATAAATCCTATGCTAAAGTATGCATTGTTAATAAGCTTGATTAATTCACCTAGTATCTAAACCAGAGCCCTTCTATGAGCCTACCTGTTCTTTCTTAAACACTACAAGAAAACAGTCGATTTGCAAGGGAAGAATTACTCGCTAATCCCTCGCAAACAGCTAAAAGCAAGGGATTTGTGAGGAAAACAAGTTCCTCGCAAATCGCTTCTCGCAAATGGTAAAATATCGCAATTCCCTCGCATATTTTGCGAGGAACTGTTTTCCTCGCAAATCACACGCAATTATCGTACTAGTACTTCCCTCGCAATTACTGCGACGGATTTGCAATTCTTTTTTTTCGCCTAGCAAATCTCTAGCAGAATTTGTGATGGATTTGCAAGCGTTCTGCAATGTTTTCTGATATATTAAGACTTGATTAGTGTCTGATTAGCCTCTAATTACCTAGTTAATTAGTTGTTAATTAGAGATGATTTTGTATGCAATTCAAAGCTGAAATTTCATAAAAAAACTTGTTCTAAAGAGATAAAACACACAATTGAAGCTGAAATTGCATAAGTAAAAAATGTATACTAAATTGTTTGAAACCATAAGAACTTGTTCTAAAGAAAGAGATAAGAAGGCAAAAAAGAAAGACAATGTTTTCAAAATACAGTTGATGGAGGAGAGGATCCTATTGCAAGGTTAGCTAGGGCAGCAACTGTTGTCTCCTCATTAGCCACCTGCTGTTCTGGAGCAGTAGCCACAGGTGGAGCATTTGCGTTGGCCTGTCCTGTCTGTGTCGAGGAACCACGTCGAAGAATTGCAGCTAAAGCAGGATCTTTATCAGCAAGATAGTCAAACAGGATGTCGAAGCTATTGATCCTCTCAGCCTGAGATTGAATGCATGCTTCAGCGGCAGCCAGCTTCTGAGAAAGTATAACCGGATCATCACTAGGAAGCGTTGGACCACTATGGGCTGAGGATGCTTCAAACTGCAGAGATCCAACCCCATAAATCCTTTCTTTCTTTCGTGGAGCAACCTGCAAAGATTACAAAAACTTACAAGGACACAACAAAAAAACCATGAGAAACAAAGTTCAAAAGAATTCAGACACAAAGTATAATGAATAAGCTGCCAAGATTACGAGAACTTTATATCAAACACTAGAGACACAACACAAACATTTCAGACAAGTACACAACACAAACACTTCAGACAAGTACACAACATAATTCAGAAAAGTACAGAAGTACACAACAGAACAGAATTCAACTGCCAAGTACACAACATAATTCACACAAGTACACAACAAAATCAGACAAGTACACAACACAAAGAATTCTGACACAAAGTATAATGAATAAGCTGCCAAGATTACGAGAACTTGATATCAAGCACTAGAGACACAACACAAACATTTCAGACAAGTACACAACACAAACATTTCAGACAAGTACACAACAGAATTCAGACAAGTATACAAGTACACAACAGGACAGAATTCAGCTGCCAAGTACACAACAAAATTCAGACAAGTACACAACAGAATTCAGACAAGTACACAACACAACAAGCTGCCAAGAAAAAGCACAGAAAATTTACCTCAGTAAAAATCTTGTTCTTGGCATGAAAAGATAATCCACCTGATCCAGTGCTCTCCGGATTGTCCAGTGAGCACATATGAGACTCTTCCTCTTCTATCCTAGATGTCACTTGCTTGTAGATCTCCTCTGACTTCCCATCGATGAAAGTTCCATCCGCTTTTCTGTGTGTCTCATCTAGCAGCTCAAGGAAATCAGGAGTTGTTTCTCCAGTTTCTCACACTGAAACACAAAGAGATAAACAAGTTAGATTCATAACATTGTAGATTAAGTAATGGTAAGGAGAGAAGACTACTTATCTTACCCGTTTTCTTGCACGAGCTTTGTATGAGGTCTGGCCTGAACGGTGTTTATATATGCCCTTGCCTTCCGGATCATGATATCTAGCATTTCTGCTGTTGGTACTCTTTTTTTCTGACTTAGGATCTTGCCAAAACTGTACTAGACCTTTCCACACATCAGGATCAATCCATTTTGGCTTGGCTTCATCACCCTTCTCCTTCCAATTTCCCTTCCATCGTGACACTTGATCAGACATCCTAGACTTTAGCTTTGCTTCAAACTCAACCCTTACTCTTTTGTTAATTGAACGGTCCCAGTTATATACTTGCTACAAAACAGACAAAGCAAACATCAAACTATGAAACCAAACAACAAAACAAGCATAAACATCAAAAGAGCACATAACTTACCGCAAACGTTTCATACCATCGATCGATTGTAGCCTTTGATGTCTGTGACCAATTGGCATGAGGCTCTTTGAAATCTTTTTCACATAAGGATCTCTATGTCTTTAGAAGTCTCTGGAAATGTTTGTACTTCTAAGAAATCTCTTTGAAACCTCTTCTAAAAAATCTCTTTGAAATCTCTTTCACATAAGGATCTCTATGACGAGGACATCGTCAAACCTACAACAACAACAACAAAACACATAAGGATCTCTATGTCTTTATACTTCTAAGAAACTACAATGCTAAGTACAACCAAGCTAATTCCAGAGACTTCTAAGGCAGAAACAAACTTCTAAGGCATAACCAACCTAATTCCAGAGACTTCTAAGGCAGGACCAAACTTTTAAGGCAGAACCAACCTAAATCCAGAGACTTCTAAGGGAGAACCAAAGTTCTAAGGCAGAACCAACAACCTTACAAGACCTAAATCTAGAGACTATGAATTTAACCTTACCAGAGAGTTCCCGTAGGACGCTTTGGGTCTTATCTTGTCAAGCCAGCACGACCAGGACTATCGAGGAGCTCTTCCAGTGTCAGATTGTTGAGACGGTCAACTTGAGCATCAGAATGATTGACATAAGGCTGAGTCGTTGGCGTTGGAGGCGATGGTGGATTGGTGGAACCTGAACCTGGAACCTCTGAGATATTCCCACCACTAACAGAAGAATTGACATGCAACAGGTCACGCTGATGTTGTCTAAACCGTACATAAGTATTATCCGACGGCATCTTGCACAAAAAACAAATCAAGAGTTAGATTTGGGAAAAAGAAGTAAGATTGGAGAAGAAGAAGAAGTTAGATTTGAGAGAAGAACTTAGATCGGAGAAACAGAGGTTACCTTTGAGGCAAAATAGATCGAGTCAGAGAAGAAGAGACGCGACGGTGATTGCATACTGATCGGAGAAGAAGAGAGGCGGCAATGAGTATAACAGATTAGAGAAGAAGAAGAGATGCGCTGACGGAATCAGATCGGAGAAGAAGAGATCCGGCGCCGAAGAGATCAGAGAAGAAAAAGAGAATCGAAGAAGAATTTTAGGGTTAGGGTTTGATGCGGCTGGTTTGAGCTTTGCTCAAACTAGGTCTTCGAGTATATATAGATATATATTTCCTCGCAAAACCCTCGCATAGATTGCTTTGAAATTGCGAGGAAGATTTTTAAACCAATTAAAATGCACCACATACTGCGAGGGAATTGCGAGATCTTCTAGCAAGTCCCTCGCAACCTTTGATTTTAAATAATTTAGGATTTAGGGTAATATTTGCGAGGGAAGTGCGAGTGCGTCTAGCAATTCCCTCGCAATCCTTAAACCAATTAACTCCACCATTTTGATTCAGTGTTTGACTCAGATCTGATTTAGATTCTCTTATTTCGAATAAGACTCTCAGCAAATAAAAACATGACTAAATATTTTAAATAATTTAAGGTTTAGGGTAAATATTTGCGAGGGAAGTGCTACGACAGCCTTGCAAATCCCTCGCAGAGACCTCGCATTGTTGAATCAATTTGAAAAAATACAAGAAAACTTTACTTAAAATCATTCGGATTCGTTATTCTGAATCATTAGGAAGTTAAATATCTACATTAGAATCTAATTTCATCTCAAAAACTTCAAATGTGCATTTTCGCCAAAGATATCAATGATGAACTTATGTGTTTTCAATAATTTGAATCATAAGTGTTTAACATTTTCAAAATGAAATGTTAATATTGAAACATATACAATATGTTTTTGTGCATCACCATATAATCAACTTGTATGATTATACAGTCATTTAGATTTACATTTATAAATGAAAATCAAAGATCCCATATCACTTCTATGTATTTTAGGGTTTAGGGTAAAGATTTGCGAGATTTTTGCGGGTGGTTTGCGAGGGATGATATAGTTCATTGCAAAGTACTCGTACTTTCCTCGCACATTTGCGAGGAAGCAGTTTCTCGCAAGATTTGCGAGGGATTTGCAACGTGCGTCCGTGGTCTAGCAAAATACCTGCAATTCCCTCACAAATTTGTTCCTCGCAAAACGACTGTTTTCTTGTAGTGTTAAATGCCTAGGCTCATGTATGATAGTTCAAATAACAAGTACCTATGGCGGGCATACCTATTATCTAATATCAAGTTCTAGGTGATCAATCTTAAACTAGCAATAAGAATAATCAAGATGAAGAACTCTAAGAATAATCCAAAGGGGTTTTCGATCTACTAATCCATCTAAATCCCTATTGAGACTTCCTAAACCCAACAAGGTGATAACCTAGACACGATAATAGAAACACAAATCATAATCTGAATAGTTTGCATTGATGAATTAAGAATAATAGTAAAAGAGATCAGAATCCTCTCTAAAAGAATTGGATTCTTCTCTCAAAAATGTGTAACAAAAACTAAAACAAAACTTAGGTCTAACAATGACCAAACAATTAGGTATATTCGTGACTAAAAACGTGCAGGGACTACTTTGCAAATAAGCAAGACTTCAGGGCTTCTCAAATACTTGGTCGAAAACGAAAATTCCTTAGGCAGCAATAAGAGTGTCGATCGACACAGGTGTGGTGTCGATCGACACCAGCTTCTGAAAAACGTCGTTCAAGATCTTCGTTGCTGAAAAGCTTCCAAAATTCCTTATTGTGCTCCATAGTTCCCAGATGTGTAAGTGTACCTAAAATGACTCAAAACATACGAAAAAGGCTACAAAGACTCTAAAAACCATTCTAAAACTATGTTAGAAATCAGTAAAAACCAGGACATATCATGTTACATGATGTGGGCAGTCTCGTTGGTACTCCTTGAAACGAACCCAAGCAGCCTTAAAAGCTTCAGTTGGACCCTGTGTGATGGTAGACAACTTGTTTCTCAACTCCTCATACTTAGCATCATCGTAAAAATTGTTCAAAAAGGCTATCTTGATGCTTCTCCAAGTCTTGAGGGAACCTGCTTTAAGTTATTTCAGCCAAGAAGCTGCTTCCCCAACAAGTGAATAAGGAAAAAGCTTGCACAGTAGGTAGTCCTCTGAGACTCCATTAGCCTTGATGCTCAGAACAAGGTCCTCAAAGCGCTCTATATGGTCCATTGCCTGCTCATGAGATAAGCCATGGAAAGGATGCTGGCCAACTAAAGCAAAGTAGCCAGGCTTCAGCTCATAGTCGTTCCTCTGGAAGGGTGTGGGTACGATCGCTGATCGATTAGCAAAGAACAGGTCAGGCCAGTTGAAATCCCCAAGAGTACGACGTGGTTTCGCAGCTGAAGGAATAGCTGCAGGAATCTGGTGTTGGTGTTGATCGACACCTATGTTGTTTCGTTCGACATCAATCGCATCGTCATTCTTCTCCCGAGGGTGTCGATCGACAACGAGCCCTACTGCATCTCTGGCAGCTAATTGCGCGTTGAGGCGCGCCTAATTTGCATCGACGTCCTCAAGTAGGATGATTCCATGATAATCCAATCTTTGACCAGCCTCATTGTAGGCTTGCCCATCCTCATCAGCTCCTATGACTCTTTCAGCCATTGCTAATCTCTAAGTTTTCCCAAGTCCAAAATAGACAAGTTGATAAGCTCCTTCTATTGTGTGCTCCTTGTTTGCCTAGCCATACACCTGAAACACAGAAAAGAAGAAAACAAGAAAAGCGTGAGTAACAAAATAAAAGTAAAAGCTAGACAAAATCTCTAAACTAAACTCAATGAATGATTCCCAAGAACTTCGGCAACGACGCTAAATTTGATATGGTTCAAATTACCTAGAACTACTCTAAAATAAGAGATCAATTGCAGTATTTAAGGATCGAATTCACAGAGTTCTTTTGTTCAAACAGTGAGTTGAATGTCGAGATTAAGCTAGCAGGTGATGATTAAAATAATAAGTACACAAAGTAAGAAAACAGTAGCATGATTGTGTTGTAAACGATTAAATAAATTGCTAGGAACAAGATATTCTCAGGAAACTATTGGTTAGTAGATCTAATGAAAGCTAGGTTGTTATCGAACCATTTTTAAACTCAAACTCTAATTATGGAATAACAGGTGGCGTTCTGCAAAACTCCCTATATCTATAGCTAAGAATAACTGGAGAAGCCGAGAAATTATCAACCTAAATATGTGATAGTAGGATTTTTACTCAATTAATCCTAAAACACTATCCTGTCGTTGTAGTATTTTAGGATGTCAATCCAATCCGGTGTGATGCAAACAGATGAGATATGATCAGAAAGCTCTAAGTCAAGCCAAGCAGAGAGTTGGTTGGTTCTAACAGTCCTAGTATGCAATAACAGAAATGAAATGAAACTAAAAGCAGAAATGGCAATAGTAGGCAAGTGAATGACAAAGCATAAATGATAACAGGAAATCAAATGGATAAACGATTCCTAAGGATAGGGTAATCGAATAGCGTGGTCTACTTAATCTATTCAGGCGGTTGACAAAACTTCACAGAAGCTATCCCTAGACAACAAGGTCAACAACAGATTAATCCACTTCCGTGATAGAAATCCTCAAGCAAAGCTAGACACTGACCTAAATCCCTTTAGCGATCTCTAACTAAGCAGGCACTATCGAATCAACATGTTAAAGTTAATACCCTCTCTTCAGCCAATCCCTTGGGGTAGAGTCAGATATCTCTGGAATTAATAGGATCCAACGCCCATTAAACGCCTTCTGAGCGCTGGACGTCTAGACTCATACTCCACATTAGCCAGTGAAACAAGCAATAAGCGCAACTAATCCAGAAGGGATTCTAGTATTCTAAACTCAACCACCTAAAACGACCAAGTAAACCACAACTATTCTATCCCATCCTCAGAAATACATTTCACTACTCAAACATAATCAAAGACAATAGCAAAGCAACAATTGAAAACATGATAACAGAAATGACGAAAGACTTAAACAAAAACTGAATAACAAATATTTGAAAGTGAAAATACAAAGTCGCAAGAGAAAAACTCCGGCTATCAAAGTTGCGAAAATGTAAAAGCGAGATAATTATGGATAATAGCGGATGCCCTAGGGAAAACCCTAAGAGGCAATTTATATAAGCGAGAAATAAAACAAATAAGGAAACTAAATATATAGCGAATCTTCACGTCATGATCTTGCGACCGAATGTGTCATTGGCATCTCACGGGCTGAAATGAGCTTCCTAGTGATCGAGTGATAGGCATGGGACTTCCTCCCAAGTGAGCTTGTTTTAAATCTCTAGCTTGACTCCTCACACTCATTAGGCTCAAGGAGGGTAATAGAGTAGAATTGACGTCTCCTCTCCTTCCTTAGTAGATACAACATCAAATTCAGCATGCTCTCGTGACAAGTCTGTAAGTGAGTACTCAATGGCCCTTTCTTGGTAAGCTCCTTTTTCATCATCTTGATAGTCGTCTTTTCTGGACTGTTTTGATGTGAATTCACATCCTTCTTTTCTAACCATAGGAATAACTTCATCATTTGGGACGTCCTTGATGTCGAGTGGAGCTTGGTTGGCTTTCCCATCGAGCTCTTTGACTTGATCCTTCAACTCTTTCACATTGTGTGTTAGCTCTATTATAGCTTTGTCGTGCCATTTTGACCTCTCCTTGAGTTCTAACCAATCATTTGATGCCCTCACGCTTGACTCTAGCTGTTTGGTTGAGCATTCTAGTCGAGTATCAGTTGAGCCTTCCTCGTTCAATGTAACATCCTTTGTTTCTGACGCAATGTCACCTTTAAATATCTCTGATCCTGGTACTTCGTTGTGTGAGTCTAATGACATCTCATAGCTCAAGGTCTCACTGGAGAGAAATCCAGTTTCACTACTTTTGGTTAAAGTAGTTTGAAGGTGATCTCTGTCAACAATCTCCTCTAGCAGTTCATTACCTAGCTGATCCATTTCCTCAACTAAGAAGGTTTGTCCTTCTATTGTTGGCTTCTTCATAGCGTCCCTGATGTCAAACTTCATTTTGACATCCTCTCCCAGATTAAGATTAATTTTTCCCTACTTAACATCTATTACTGCTCCAACTGAAGCCAAGAAAGGTCTTCCTAAGATCAGAGGATCCTTAGATTTTTCATCCATCTCAAGCACAACAAAATCAGTAGGCACCTCTACTCCATTAATCATTACTTACACGTCCTCTAAAAGGCCAAAAGGTCTCTTTGAAGTCCTATCAGCAAGAATCAAGGTTAGGTCACAAGGCTTGTATTGAACGAATCCCAGCTTCTTTACAACAGAGAGTGGCATTAAGCTGACTGAGGCTCCTAGATCACATAGACAATTGTTGAAAGTCAATTGCCTAATGGAGCATGGTAGAGTAAAAGATCGTGGATCTTCCAACTTTTCTTGAACAATCTTCTTCTGAGTGATTGCACTGCACTCATGACTTAACACCACCATTCCTTGGACTTCTTTGATCCTTTCTGTAATCAAGTCTTTCACGTACTTGTGCTCGTCAGGTATTAGCGCGAGACAGTCCACTAAAGGCATATCCTTTATGTGTTTTTCCAGGAGGGCTCTGTATTTTGCAACCAGAACTTTCTTGAAACGACCAGGGAATGGAAGCAGAGGTTTGTAAGGCAGTGGCACGAAGACTGTGTCTTTGGTCTTTGTAGCTTCCAGTTTTTCAACAAAGGGAGTAGCTAGGGGAGCTTGTGGTCGAGTGGGTTGACTGGTGAGTATGGGCTCTTCGATTAGGTTGTCAGCCAACACATCATCTTGATAAAAATCCTCCCCCTCTAGAATTACACTTTCCTCAGTGTTTGATGTAGGGACATATCGAGTTGGCAGCTCGCGATCATGTGTGATAGTGATGGCATGGGCAGTGGCATACTCCTTTGGATTCTGGATTGCTTTCCTTGGAAGCTGGCATGGGTTGTTGTTAACAGATGGTGAAGCGAGGATGCCTTCCACATATCTCATCCTAGTGCTCATTGATTCGAACTTGCTGTTAAGTTTGATGCCTTATCGGTCGACTTTGTTGTTTACTTCAGACAGCTTCTTAGCGATTTCCATTGCTCCTGTGGCTTGTCCTTGAATGAGCTGGTAGAGCACAGTCATTATGTCTGAATTCTGAGGCGCAGGTGCTTGTTGTTGATGTGGTGTGAAACCAGGTGGTGGTTGTTGTTGTTGATATCCTCCTTGAAACTGCTGCTTTGGAACGAACCCTTGGCTTTGGTTGTAAGGAACAAACGGTTTGGATTGGTTCTGCTGCTGCTGCTGAGTCTAGACTTGGTCCTGAGGGTTGGCGACATTGGTGCTTCTGTATGACAGATTTGGGTTGAGTCTATAGTTATTGTACCCCTTGTTGTAGCCACCTTGATTATGAATATATCTGATTTCAGCACACTGATCATTCTCCCCCTCTTGTACTTGGAATGGTTCATCTTTAGAGATGAAGTGAACATGTTTCTGTTGCATTTGGATGATTTTGTCAAGTTTGTCATTGAGAGGTTTCATCTCTCTATGGTGCTTGTCATCAGTGTCAGAACTGGTGTAGATGCTTCTGTCATAGTCTTCATTGTAATTGCCATCCGATTGAGCAAAGTTTTCAACTAGCTCCCATCCTTCTTCAACATCCTTCTTCAGAAAATTTCCATTTGAAGCGGTGTCAAGGAGCATACGTATCTTAGGCAGGACGCCTCTGTAAAGTGTGTTGAGAAGAGAAGCTTGGGTAAATCCGTGATGAGGGCATTTGGTTTGATAACCCTTAAAGCGCTCCCAAGCTTCATAGAAGCTTTCATTTTGCTTCTGAGTGAATCCGGATATCTCATTCCGGAGTCTTGCAGTTCTAGAGTTGGAGAAGAATTTTGCCAAGAAGGCCTTTTTGCACTCATCCCAGGTCGTGATTGAATTCTGGGCTAGCGTCTTTTCCCACAGATGGGCTTCATCTCCAAGTGAAAAAGGAAACAAGCGAAGCTTGAAACCATCTTCACTAACTCCATGGATTTTAGTAAGGCCACAGAGCCTTTCGAACTCGTCAAGATGATCTAGCGGATCCTCCATTGGCAGGCCATGAAACTTGTTCCCCTGAACCATTGCAATGAGACCGCTTTTGATCTCAAAGTTGTTGTTCTGTACTGGAGGTGGGACAATTCCATGACGCTGGTTGTGGTTGTGAGGGAAATCACCAGCACCAATGTTGGTAGGTTGCTGTTGCTCATCTACAACGTTAGCCATTGTGTCTGTGTCTGTCTGTTCTCTCAGTTGGCAAGCAATACGGTCGATGTTATCGTTGAATAGGAGGTTCTGATTTCCTTGTGACCGTGTATGCATGCAACAGATGGCAGCAGGGCTATAATCGACGAATCAGAGATGCGTTTGGAAAGCAGGTTACAAGGTACCTGAAACACAAAGACAGAAAAGGCACAATGTTAGTAACTTCAGTAACAAAAACGAACTTGATCTTAACGTTTCTAATGATCTCAAATATAGCAAACAAACACCGAACTGGAAACGGCGCCAAATTGATACTAGGATTTTTACTCAATTAATCCTAAAACACTATCCTGTCGTTGTAGTATTTTAGGATGTCAATCCAATCCGGTGTGATGCAAACATATGAGATATGATCAGAAAGCTCTAAGTCAAGCCAAGCAGAGAGTTGGTTGGTTCTAACAGTCCTAGTATGCAATAACAGAAATGAAATGAAACTAAAAGCAGAAATGACAATAGCAGGCAAGTGAATGACAAAGCAGAAATGATAACAGGCAATCAAATGGATAAACGATTCCTAAGGATGGGGTAATCGTATAGCGTGGTCTACTTGATCTATTCAGGCGGTTGACAAAACTTCACAGAAGCTATCCCTAGACAACAAGTTCAACAACAGATTAATTCACTCCCGTGATAGAAATCCTCAAGCAAAGCTAGACACTGACCTAAATCTCTTTAGCGATCTCTAACTAAGCAGGCATTATCGAATCAACATGTTAAAGTTAATACCCTCTCTTCAGCCAATCCCTTGGGGTAGAGTCAGATATCTCTAGAATTAATAGGATCCAACGCCCATTAAACGCCTTCTGAGCGCTGGACGTCTGGACTCATACTCCAGATTAGCCAGTGAAACAAGCAATAAGCGCAACTAATCTAGAAGGGATTCTAGTATTCTAAACTCAACCACCTAAAACGACCAAGTAAACCACAACTATTCTATCCCATCCTCAGAAATACATTTCACTACTCAAACATAATCAAAGACAATAGCAAAGCAACAATTGAAAACATGATAACAGAAATGACGAAAGACTTAAACAAAAACTGAATTACAAATACTTGAAAGTGAAAATACAAAGTCGCAAGAGAAAAACTCCGGCTATCAAAGTTGCGAAAATGTAAAAGCGAGATAATTATGGATAATAGCGGATGCCCTAGGGAAAACCCTAAGAGGCAATTTATATAAGCGAGAAATGAAACAAATAAGGAAACTAAATATATAGCGAATCTTCACGTCATGATCCTGCGACCGAATGTGTCATTGGCATCTCACGAGCTGAAATGAGCTTCCTAGTGATCGAGTGATAGGCATGGGACTTCCTCCCAAGTGAGCTTGTTTTAAGTCTCTAGCTTGACTCCTCACACTCATTAGGCTCAAGGAGGGTAATAGAGTAGAATTGACGTCTCCTCTCCTTCCTTAGTAGATACAACATCAAATTCAGCATGCTCTCGTGACAAGTCTGTAAGTGAGTACTCAATGGCCCTTTCTTGGTAAGCTCCTTTTTCATCATCTTGATAGTCATCTTTTCTGGACTGTTTTGATGTGAATTCACATCCTTCTTTTCTAACCATAGGAATAACTTCATCATTTGGGACGTCCTTGATGTCGAGTGGAGCTTGGTTGGCTTTCCCATCGAGCTCTTTGACTTGATCCTTCAACTCTTTCACATTGTGTGTTAGCTCTATTATAGCTTTGTCGTGCCATTTTGACCTCTCCTTGAGTTCTAACCAATCATTTGATGCCCTCACGCTTGACTCTAGCTGTTTGGTTGAGCATTCTAGTCGAGTATCAGTTGAGCCTTCCTCGTTCAATGTAACATCCTCTGTTTCTGACGCAATGTCACCTTTAAATATCTCTGATCCTGGTACTTCGTTGTGTGAGTCTAATGACATCTCATAGCTCAAGGTCTCACTGGAGAGAAATCCAGTTTCACTACTTTTGGTTAAAGTAGTTTGAAGGTGATCTCTGTCAACAATCTCCTCTAGCAGTTCATTACCTAGCTGATCCATTTCCTCAACTAAGAAGGTTTGTCCTTCTATTGTTGGCTTCTTCATAGCGTCCCTGATGTCAAACTTCATTTTGACATCCTCTCCCAGATTAAGATTAATTTTTCCCTACTTAACATCTATTACTGCTCCAACTGAAGCCAAGAAAGGTCTTCCTAAGATCAGAGGATCCTAAGATTTTTCATCCATCTCAAGCACAACAAAATCAGTAGGCACCTCTACTCCATTAATCATTACTTACACGTCCTCTAAAAGGCCAAAAGGTCTCTTTGAAGTCCTATCAGCAAGAATCAAGGTTAGGTCACAAGGCTTGTATTGAACGAATCCCAGCTTCTTTACAACAGAGAGTGGCATTAAGCTGACTGAGGCTCCTAGATCACATAGACAATTGTTGAAAGTCAATTGCCTAATGGAGCATGGTAGAGTAAAAGATCGTGGATCTTCCAACTTTTCTTGAACAATCTTCTTCTGAGTGATTGCACTGCACTCATGACTTAACACCACCATTCCTTGGACTTCTTTGATCCTTTCTGTAATCAAGTCTTTCACGTACTTGTGCTCGTCAGGTATTAGCGCGAGACAGTCCACTAAAGGCATATCCTTTATGTGTTTTTCCAGGAGGGCTCTGTATTTTGCAACCAGAACTTTCTTGAAACGACCAGGGAATGGAAGCAGAGGTTTGTAAGGCAGTGGCACGAAGACTGTGTCTTTGGTCTTTGTAGCTTCCAGTTTTTCAACAAAGGGAGTAGCTAGGGGAGCTTGTGGTCGAGTGGGTTGACTGGTGAGTATGGGCTCTTCGATTAGGTTGTCAGCCAACACATCATCTTGATAAAAATCCTCCCCCTCTAGAATTACACTTTCCTCAGTGTTTGATGTAGGGACATATCGAGTTGGCAGCTCGCGATCATGTGTGATAGTGATGGCATGGGCAGTGGCATACTCCTTTGGATTCTGGATTGCTTTCCTTGGAAGCTGGCATGGGTTGTTGTTAACAGATGGTGAAGCGAGGATGCCTTCCACATATCTCATCCTAGTGCTCATTGATTCGAACTTGCTGTTAAGTTTGATGCCTTATCGGTCGACTTTGTTGTTTACTTCAGACAGCTTCTTAGCGATTTCCATTGCTCCTGTGGCTTGTCCTTGAATGAGCTGCTAGAGCACAGTCATTATGTCTGAATTCTGAAAACCCTCCGCGAAAAAGCAGGACAATGTAACTTCTCCATTGACGTTTTGTCGACCCCAAATTTTGACCTTTAAGTACTTTTTCGGGCATTTTCGTGATTTGGGCTATATTACGGACCCAAAATTACTTGTTCAAGCATTGTTTTCGAATTTTTTCATGCATCAAAGCTCGTTAAGACTAGATGGGGTATCCCTACATAGCGGGTGGGACCCACGGCGAATGGTTCATCATGTCTTCAAAAAAGAATATATACGATTGCATTGCATATACTAACGGATGCGATCATACCAGCACTAATGCACCGGATCCCATCAGAACTCCGCAGTCAAGCGTGCTTGGGCGAGAGTAGTACTAGGATGGGTGACCTCCCGGGAAGTCCTCGTGTTGCATCCCTCTTTTATGTTTAACCTTTTTTTTTTTGGTTAAAACTTGATGACTCCATAACTTTTAGACCGTGAGGCCAAACTTGGCATGTGATACCTTTTCGGAAAGCCCAAAGACAGCCCTCCGACGAAAGAAGCAGGACAATGGAACTTTTCCATTGACTTTTTGTCGACCCCAAATTTTGACCTTTAAGTACTTTTTCGGGCATTTTCGTGATTTGGGCTATATTACGGACCCAAAATTACTTGTTCAAGCATTGTTTTCGAATTTTTTCATGCATCAAAGCTCGTTAAGACTAGATGGGGGATCCCTACATAGCGGGTGGGACCCACGGCGAATGGTTCATCAAGTCTTCAAAAAAGAATATATACGATTGCATTGCATATACTAACGGATGCGATCATACCAGCACTAATGCACCGGATCCCATCAGAACTCCGCTTTTAAGCGTGCTTGGGCGAGAGTAGTACTAGGATGGGTGACCTCCCGGGAAGTCCTCGTGTTGCATCCCTCTTTTATGTTTAACCTTTTTTTTTTTGGTTAAAATTTTATGACTCCATAACTTTTAGACCGTGAGGCCAAACTTGGCATGTGATACCTTTTCGGAAAGCCCAAAGACAGCCCTCCGACGAAAGAAGCAGGACAATGGAACTTCTCCATTGACGTTTTGTCGACCCCAAATTTTGACCTTTAAGTACTTTTTCGGGCATTTTCGTGATTTGGGCTATATTACGGACCCAAAATTACTTGTTCAAGCATTGTTTTCGAATTTTTTCATGCATCAAAGCTCGTTAAGACTAGATGGGGTATCCCTACATAGCGGGTGGGACCCACGGCGAATGGTTCATCAAGTCTTCAAAAAAGAATATATACGATTGCATTGCATATACTAACGGATGCGATCATACCAGCACTAATGCACCGGATCCCATCAGAACTCCGCAGTTAAGCGTGCTTGGGCGAGAGTAGTACTAGGATGGGTGACCTCCCGGGAAGTCCTCGTGTTGCATCCCTCTTTTATGTTTAACCTTTTTTTTTTTGGTTAAAACTTTATGACTCCATAACTTTTAGACCGTGAGGCCAAACTTGGCATGTGATACCTTTTCGGAAAGCCCAAAGACAGCCCTCCGACGAAAGAAGCAGGACAATGGAAGATCTCCATTGACGTTTTGTCGACCCCAAATTTTGACCTTTAAGTACTTTTTCGGGCATTTTCGTGATTTGGGCTATATTACGGACCCAAAATTACTTGTTCAAGCATTGTTTTCGAATTTTTTCATGCATCAAAGCTCGTTAAGACTAGATGGGGGATCCCTACATAGCGGGTGGGACCCACGGCGAATGGTTCATCAAGTCTTCAAAAAAGAATATATACGATTGCATTGCATATACTAACGGATGCGATCATACCAGCACTAATGCACCGGATCCCATCAGAACTCCGCAGTTAAGCGTGCTTGGGCGAGAGTAGTACTAGGATGGGTGACCTCCCGGGAAGTCCTCGTGTTGCATCCCTCTTTTATGTTTAACCTTTTTTTTTTTGGTTAAAACTTTATGACTCCATAACTTTTAGACCGTGAGGCCAAACTTGGCATGTGATACCTTTTCGGAAAGCCCAAAGACAGCCCTCCGACGAAAGAAGCAGGACAATGGAACTTCTCCATTGACGTTTTGTCGACCCCAAATTTTGACCTTTAAGTACTTTTTCGGGCATTTTCGTGATTTGGGCTATATTACGGACCCAAAATTACTTGTTCAAGCATTGTTTTCGAATTTTTTCATGCATCAAAGCTCGTTAAGACTAGATGGGGGATCCCTACATAGCGGGGTGGGACCCACGGCGAATGGTTCATCATGTCTTCAAAAAAGAATATATACGATTGCATTGCATATACTAACGGGAGCGATTATACCAGCACTAATGCACCGGATCCCATCAGAACTCCGCAGTCAAGCGTGCTTGGGCGAGAGTAGTACTAGGATGGGTGACCTCCCGGGAAGTCCTCGTGTTGCATCCCTCTTTTATGTTTAACCTTTTTTTTTTTGGTTAAAACTTTATGACTCCATAACTTTTATACCGTGAGGCCAAACTTGGCATGTGATACCTTTTCGGAAAGCCCAAAGACAGCCCTCCGACGAAAGAAGCAGGACAATGGAACTTTTCCATTGACTTTTTGTCGACCCCAAATTTTGACCTTTAAGTATTTTTTCGGGCATTTTCGTGATTTGGGCTATATTACGGACCCAAAATTACTTGTTCAAGCATTGTTTTCGAATTTTTTCATGCATCAAAGCTCGTTAAGACTAGATGGTGTATCCCTACATAGCGGGTGGGACCCACGGCGAATGGTTCATCAAGTCTTCAAAAAAGAATATATACGATTGCATTGCATATACTAACGGATGCGATCATGCCAGCACTAATGCACCGGATCCCATCAGAACTCCGCAGTCAAGCGTGCTTGGGCGAGAGTAGTACTAGGATGGGTGACCTCCCGGGAAGTCCTCGTGTTGCATCCCTCTTTTATGTTTAACCTTTTTTTTTTTGGTTAAAACTTTATGACTCCATAACTTTTATACCGTGAGGCCAAACTTGGCATGTGATACCTTTTCGGAAAGCCCAAAGACAGCCCTCCGACGAAAGAAGCAGGACAATGGAACTTTTCCATTGACTTTTTGTCGACCCCAAATTTTGACCTTTAAGTATTTTTTCGGGCATTTTCGTGATTTGGGCTATATTACGGACCCAAAATTACTTGTTCAAGCATTGTTTTCGAATTTTTTCATGCATCAAAGCTCGTTAAGACTAGATGGTGTATCCCTACATAGCGGGTGGGACCCACGGCGAATGGTTCATCAAGTCTTCAAAAAAGAATATATACGATTGCATTGCATATACTAACGGATGCGATCATGCCAGCACTAATGCACCGGATCCCATCAGAACTCCGCAGTCAAGCGTGCTTGGGCGAGAGTAGTACTAGGATGGGTGACCTCCCGGGAAGTCCTCGTGTTGCATCCCTCTTTTATGTTTAACCTTTTTTTTTTTTGGGGTAAAACTTTATGACTCCATAACTTTTATACCGTGAGGCCAAACTTGGCATGTGATACCTTTTCGGAAAGGGCAAAGACAGCCCTCCGACGAAAGAAGCAGGACAATGGAACTTTTCCATTGACTTTTTGACGACCCCAAATTTTGACCTTTAAGTACTTTTTCGGGCATTTTCGTGATTTGGGCTATATTACGGACCCCAAATTACTTGTTCAAGCATTGTTTTCGAATTTTTTCATGCATCAAAGCTCGTTAAGACTAGATGGGGTATCCCTACATAGCGGGTGGGACCCACGGCGAATGGTTCATCAAGTCTTCAAAAAAGAATATATACGATTGCATTGCATATACTAACGGATGCGATCATACCAGCACTAATGCATCGGATCCCATCAGAACTCCGTAGTTAAGCGTGCTTGGGCGAGAGTAGTACTAGGATGGGTGACCTCCCGGGAAGTCCTCGTGTTGCATCCCTCTTTTATGTTTAACCTTTTTTTTTTTGGTTAAAACTTTATGACTCCATAACTTTTATACCGTGAGGCCAAACTTGGCATGTGATACCTTTTCGGAAAGGCCAAAGACAGCCCTCCGACGAAAGAAGCAGGACAATGGAACTTTTCCATTGACTTTTTGTCGACCCCAAATTTTGACCTTTAAGTATTTTTTCGGGCATTTTCGTGATTTGGGCTATATTACGGACCCAAAATTACTTGTTCAAGCATTGTTTTCGAATTTTTTCATGCATCAAAGCTCGTTAAGACTAGATGGTGTATCCCTACATAGCGGGTGGGACCCACGGCGAATGGTTCATCAAGTCTTCAAAAAAGAATATATACGATTGCATTGCATATACTAACTGATGCGATCATACTAGCACTAATGCACCGGATCCCATCAGAACTCCGCAGTTAAGCGTGCTTGGGCGAGAGTAGTATTAGGATGGGTGACCTCCCGGGAAGTCCTCGTGTTGCATCCCTCTTTTATGTAGGTTTCATAATCCAATGGATGACGTGCTATTACTATGGTTCTTGTAGTTGATCGAGAGAGTTGAAAATCTCCTATATCTCTCTCTTTTGCCTCACCTTAGAACTAAATTTGTCTCAAACTAGGCTGCATACTTCTTCTTTTTCTTCTTTCATTTTTTTTTTGCAAACCAGGTTGCATGCTATTTGTACTTTCTTCGTCAATGTTTAGACAAACTCTCATTAACACAATGGAGTTTACGTCTTAGAGACTTTCCTATACTTGTGATGTTCGTTAATTTTTATGTTCAGGTGATTTCGTTTAGTGCACTTAAACACATTATCCAAATGGACCACCTAGATGTATTTGTCAAACTCATCCGAAAAACATCCAAAAATGTGTTAGTTTAAATGGTACAGTCAGATGGAGATAATTCTGCAAAAATTTGCAAATGTCCAAATTATTCTCAATTACAATATATATAAAATATTGTTAATTTCTCATTTTATATTTAAAAATTACATATTTCCACTAACTTTTTTTTAATATCGTAAATAACAAATTATCATTTTCTGTCAAAATTGCAAACTTACGTTTTTTATGAAAATTAAAATTACTTTTTTCTCATCATTGTTTTTGCCTAATTATGATTTTGCGGAAAATTTGCAAAATAACATTTCAAAAAAAAAACAACGATTTTGGCGGAAAAATTACCAAATTGATTTCTGTCAAGACCAGAAAAATCTGAGAATTGAGTTTTTTGTCAAAACCCCTAAAATCGTAATTTTTGCCAAAACCGTAAGATAGTAATTTCCTGCCAAAACTATACAATCACGATTTTTGCGGAAAAATTACGGAATTGTGTTTCCCGCCAAAATTAAAACAATCAAAGAATTACATTCTTTTTACCAAAACCGTAACATCATGTTTTCTTACCAAAACTGCAATATCATATTTTCCGCCATAACCGGAAAATCATACTTTCCATTAAATCATGTTTTCTGTAAAAACCACAAAATCACATTTTTTGGCAAAACCCAAAAAATGAATTTATATATTTAAAATAATAAAATGAAAATTATTTAGTTGTAAATATATTTAGAGCAAGAATTAAATTAATATAGCTAAGACTAAGATTACAAATATAAATAGATTAAAGTATGGATATTTTAGTAATTTTCTTGTTAAAGTCATCTAGATGGAGATGAAGATTTATATAAATTAAGCAAACAAACAAAAATTTATTGAGATGATCCATCCAAATGAATATCCAAAAATTAAAACGAACAACATTCAGATGAAGCATTTAGATGGAACATTTAGATAGATCATTTGGATGGAAATGCCAGATGATGAAACAAACAAGGCTTCCGTCTCTTAAAATATCGTAAGACATATAACATGGTGACACATTCAGCATCTTGTATGATATCCCTCAAGCAAAGGAGTCATCTAAATTTAGCAACTAAAAGAACAATATAACAAGATGAGAAACTTAAGAAGCAAAACATTACGATCTGAATTTATATGATCTAATGCGTGCTTTGATTAAGAGACTCGATAAAGGTTACTTAAGACATTTAACTGCATAGAGAGTAAGAAACCCGTACGTGTGTCATCCATCATTCAGTCTTTTTAGTCGAAGCTCTCGCCTTGGCGCAGTAGTCGAACAAGCTCCCGTCAAAGCATCTCCTGACCGCTTCTTTCGATAAGTGACCATTCTCGTCTTTGGCAAGGAAGTAGAGTACTCCCCACTCCATTTTACTCGCTGCCCTGTTTTTATTTTCACACCATTAAGAGAGAGACAAAAAAAGGCCATACGAAAGAGAGACAAAGAGGGGATTGACCAGCCAAAGAAATCGAATGCGTTGCGGTTAGCTTCCGTCATTTGCCACAGCTCGTAACAGAGTTAGCTTGTCAGGCACTGTACGGGCATACTTACTAAACATGTTCTCAAGATTTGCAGGAATGTACCTGAAAATTTTGATATTTATAACCACATATTCAATAAATATCATCATAGAGAAATGTTAACGTAACTGAGAGACAAACCTTCCTTCTGTGTCGTAAGTTGAAGTGTCGCTTCCATGTTTGGCTCTATGGATGTTCTTGATGTAAATCGGGAAGGTAGGAGAAGGCATCCAAGTCTAGTTTTAAAAAAAGAAGACATCTTGAGGAGAACCAAAAGATATAAAGGACACTAACGTAACACAACATCATAATTGAGATGTTCATGAGAAATGAACTTACAGGCAATGTAGCATAACTCATTGTAAGATGCACAATGATTGTTAGAAAGATACTAGAAACCAAGTTGAAACCAAGTGCTCTAAATCCTGAGCAATCCAAAAGAGACTATATAAGGAAGTCATCATTTTTTATTTTTCATTAATTAATTGTTATAAAGATGATTTTCATAGATACCTCTAAATGTCTCTGATGGGTAGATGATACCATCACCATCCTGGTCAAAGAAAGCAATGTGTTGCTGAAGAACCGACATGTCCCGGTGCTTGTGTCCTCTTGTCCCGTTAACGTTTTCCATGTCTGGTGCAACCATTGCTCGAGGCACATCTATTTTGATCAAACACCAAACAACCTAGTCAAAACTAAACGCAACGTTTAATTAAAAAAAAAATGCAATTTACAAATTACAATTGTGTTCACAATAAAGGCACCACTAACAAAATGATAAAACCATTTCAAACCACTAAAGAGAAATTATGGATATTGTTTTCAACAAAACTTTGTATTTGTGTAGTAGCCAAACAAAAACATTTCATAGCTTGTGAATCAAGTTAATAATTTTGAGAAAATCTTGAAAGAGAGAGAGATTCGGACAAAAGTCATAAATATGATTCTAAATTTGGAAACATATACAAAAACTGTTAGAAAAAGACCAAGATGAAAAGAGAGAGAGAGTGTATGAACATGGTTTAGGGAGACGATCATCGAGATCAGTACGGACTCTCCTCTCCGCTGTGACAGGGGCTTTCTCAGCCACCGTAGCAATCGAATCTGCTCTTGCGTGATCTGTCGACATTTTGTTTTTCCTTGTTGCGTAATTGTGGATAATGGAGAGAGATTTTTCTTTTATAAAGAGATGTGAGAGAGTGTTCTTAACTGATTCCAAAGAAGTCGCGGGAGTTGCTTCGCCATTGAACAAGAACTCTTTTGTTGACACGTGTTCCTATGACTAAGGATTTTTGCTTCTTTTTTTAACATCGCTTTTTAAATAAGAGTTAGGCTATAAATAGATGCTGTTTTTAGTTCAGTTTTTGGATTTGATGTTTAGTTTTTGGATTGTAGATTTTTGTTTAAATTTTGCTATTAGATTTTTGTTTTACGAATACCAAAAAATGCTTTTTGGTTTTTGAGAAAAAATAACATAGATGGATTCCTAATAAGTTTTTTTCTTTGTAGAAAATCTAAAGTCAGTTGGTCTTGAATCCAAGTTCGATGGGTGTTTAAACTTACGTGTTACCAGCATGCCACAACAATTTATTCATTTCCTAGTAAGTTGTTATTTGATTTAATATATCTTACACACACTAGTTAATTTAGTAATTTTGAAACAAATAACTAGTATCTTCTATTCCATCTGCACAAGAGAGACTCATTAAATTTTGGACTAAGACTTGTTCATAACTTTTTGATACTATGTAGAGGGAAACAAAGCTTACTCTATCATGTATGATATGACTTCTTGATGCTAGCTTCATCTCCCCTATCCAATCTTTTCATGGATGATTCTGATAGTAGGCTTTTAATCAATTATCCTAGAACAATATCCTGTCGTTGTAATATTTTAGGTGTCAATCCAAATGGGTGTGATGCGAACAGATGAGATATGATCAGAAGTTGCTAAGTCAAACCACACAAAATTTGGTTATTTTTCGAACAGTCCTAGTGTTTGATGCAGATAACAGTAAAAAGTCACAAAAATGACTGATATACTCGGCTGCATAGTCGACTGCCAGAAGGGACCTTGTGAACGAGTACAAACGGCTACCATAGAGTAAAATTGCAGAAAATGGACCTGTTTACTCTATCACATAGACTCACTACTAATAGCAGAGTGTGATCGAGTAGAATTGTTGAAAACATGAAATAACTAAAATTCAATAGCAAGTGAATGAAGCAGGTAAGTAAACAGAGAAATCAATTAGGTGAGAAATTTCTAAGGATGGGATAACTTAATATTGTAGTTGTAATACCCCTGACGATGACTGGCAATCAGACGGAAGGTCGCAAACGTAGAAGTACGATCGTGACTTTGAAATTTTTTCGTAAAGTGATCACCCAAAGTGATCATAGATTAAAGGAGGCTTATCGAAGAAGTTCAAGAGCAACCGGGATTGAGTTGAGATTTATCGGCTATTTCTAAGAGTCAAGAAGTTAAGGATCGGCTATTACCGGCATTAGACAGTTAGGCTATAGAGGACATTGGTAGTTCAATCATGAGGACATGATCGAACAAAATCAATAATGACGGCAATGTGGTTGACATGCTATCGACGAAGTTATTGTTCATTTGATCGAAGGACCCGATCAAACCATCAATGATAAAAATTAAGGTTTTAAAAAGGGATTTTATTTTAGGCAATTTGGTCGAGGGAAAGATCAAGGCTACCAAAGAAAAAATAAAGGAAGTACTGAAGACCAGTTTTTATTGGAGAAAACTAGATTTTTGCCGAGAAAAATATTTTTGGACTGGAACAAGCTATTGGTGATCAAGCGGAGTGGTAATCAAAATTATCAAGGTTTATTGGAGTGGTTAAATAGAGTAAGTGGCCGAGGACATGCCACATTACTTAAATTTTTGGCTGTATAGTCGTTTGCGGGATTTTGCGGCCATGTCGTGGAGGTGCTTGTGGTGGAAGGAGCTCCGTCGCAAGCTTGGCGTGTGTTGGCACACGTTTAGGATAAGGATAGGATCAAGAGTGGACAAAGACGAGTTTAGATAAGGGTAAGCTTGAAATCAGATAAGGATAAGGTTTTAGATAATGTTTATCCGCCACCTCGTGCTTCCGTTGCTTGCTCCCCACGTTTTCCCACCCCTATAAATCGCTCAGCTCGCCATTTGCTCTCTAAACCACGAAAAATCACATTTAGACTAGTTAGGTTGTGAAGCTTCTCGGAGAAGCCGTGGTCGAGAGTTGAGTTAGTCAGATAATAGGTAAGTAGTTCCGCCCTTAGTCTTTATTCTCATTAGAATATTTTTCTAAGTTTTATTTTTTGTCGGCGGCTTAGATCCATCATTTGTAACGCACCCAGACCGTACTAGAACTCGGCCAGTCCGATACGGCCCGGAGACGCCACAATGGAAATGAGTTCTCATTAAGTAGCCGAGGTTCAAGAACACATCCCTACCCTTAGCCCACTCAAGATCTCCAATTTTCACACCTAGGATCCATTTAGGCTTGCCAACCCTCACTTCACCCAAATGTTGTGTCGACTCGGACTAAGTCTTATCAGTTTGAAACCCGTACAATATAAAATAAATACCGATTTAAAAACTAAAGAGTGATAAAAATACAAGGGGGGATNCTNNTAGCATCAATCCTGGCTGGACAGAACATNAGTACCTNNCCTAAAACAAAACTTTTTTTTCCTT